>NC_133120.1:119049514-119354569 GCF_033568475.1 Henckelia pumila
TCAAACTCTACACTTTATAATATTTTTCTCTCAACTCAATTGTATTTTTCATCACAAATGAAGACCTATTTATAGATCCACATTTGAGATTAGTCCAAAAATAAATACATCATCATCTACATCATCACACACTAATTTTCCATATTTTACAACTCAATATTCAATATTCAACATTCAATATTCAATATTGAACATAATATTAATAATAATAATATATTTTTCAACAAATTTAACTTTTTTTTTTGAAAAAAAAATATATTCGTTCATATATTCCAACATCTATCAAGTCCAAAGTGATGCTACTTGTGGGCCGTACTGAAGATGTACAACTCCTTGAAGCGCAAAAAATGGTTTTTGGGAGCGTCGGTGGTAGGCTGGACCGCTCATTTATTTGTGGGCCTAAACGACAACTATTTTTATTTATATGCCTAACCTAAGATTTTAGGGTTACCGAAAAACATTAAATTTTTGTGGGTCTTTAAAGAAAAAAAACCAACTCTCGATATTATTTTATTTATTAAAAGAAAAAATAAATTTGTAGAATCAAGTCATAAATAATATTAAGATGACAGAAATAAATCCCGACATACCTTCAAAGATTTCACGTTGTCCACAAAATTACTGTTTCCCTAACATGACCCAACACGTACACTTGCAAGTTTTGGAAATAATAACTTGTCCTGCGATACTCCACTGGATATTTGTCGCAAAGATGCAAATTTTGCTACAACAAAAACTGAAAAGAGATGGTTTCATAAGTTAATTTTATGAAGATCTTTTATTTGAGTCGACTTATAAAAAATATTATTTTTTATGTCAAAAATAATATCTTTTATTGTAGATATGATTCAGATCAACCTATCTTACGAATATATATTTTTGAGAGCGTATCATAAGTTACCTACTTTTTTGCAAAAATAACTCCAGTGTTATAAAAGGTTATTTAGTCATATCCTTTAAAATTAAATTTATACTAGTGCATGGGGTGAGCATTATTTCGGTTAAATCGAATTAACCGACCGAACCGATTGAATTCAAAAATTCGGTTCGGTTAATTCGAAAATTCGGTTTTAGTGTTAGGAAATTTCGGTTAAATCGGTTAATTCGGTTCGATTTTCGATTTTTGTAATAAAAAATTCGGTTAATTCGGTTAACCGAATTATAAATAATTAAAAATTCTGAATTTTTTTATTAGGCTTTACTTTTTAAAGTTTTAATGTGTTTATATTTAATAGTGTACTTAATTTTTGTTATTTTAATTTTTTTAAAGCTTAATGTGTTTTATTATGATAAAAATATTATATTTCAATCATTAATTTTATACAATTTGTATTTTTTAATTTATTTTGTAAAAAAATCGGTTAATTCGGTGACCGACCGAATTAATCGATTTTAATTCAATTCGCTTAAATCGATTTTAGCATAAATTCAGTTCGATTAACTTAAAAATAATTCGGTTAATTCGGTTCAGTTTTTGACTGAATTAACCAAATGCTCACCCCTACTAGTGCACACATGTGACATGCATATAAAGTATATATTATTTGTAATTAAAAATTATTTTCATAAATTTGAATTTAATTATAAAATTTACTTCAATGTTAAGACTTAAGATAATGTGATATTAGGTAAGATAATGAGATAGTGAGAAAAGAGTGTGAGAAGTTTTTGAGTCTATAATTTACTTTTTTGCGCCTTGATTATGAAATATGTTGAAAGTAGGAACCCTTGAAAGTATAGTAAAACGTAAATTTAGACATCCATTAAAATTACCAAATATAATTTCTTTAAGTTTTTATGCATTATAATATCACAATGATTTTTTTTTAGAGTAATATCACAATGATTATTGAATATCTCGAAAGAATGATTAAAGTTATTGTTAACCATAATTTCGTGAAAGGCTGTGACCTTTGAAAATCATATTTGCTTGGCTTTGGAATCTATTTTTTGTCTTTGAGACCGACGTAGGTATTCAATCAAAGGTCCTACTTCAGTCATTGTATTAATTTTGCTATTTGTCTGTGAAAAAACTATCACGTTTATTTTCCATTACATTTTATTATGATGATGGAACGTAGGGATGAAGTCAGAAAATTCAATTAAGAGAACGAATGAATTTTTTTATCAGGCGAGATGGGACGACGACGTGGGTAAATCATTTAGAAATAAGAATTGTTCTTACAAGTTTGGATGGTAGCATACTATATACGAGATAAAGTTGAGGAGGAGCGGATGCAACCACCGACACTCCTCAGGTCCGATATGATTGAATGGGTATCCTATAATCCACAACTGGATACATTACTTGACAAATAATTAGACGCAAGTCTACCGTAGGTGTTCGGATTTAATCATAAGTCCTACTCCAAATCTCTTCCCGACTATGGTAGTGTTTAATTGAAAGACCTTATAGGAATCACTTTTCAAATTTTTCTTCACAAATTTTGTGAAAGAAAAGTTGAGAAATGCTTACAGATAAAATTTTATGTAGGGACCCGAGTATTCCAAACAAATTATTTGTCCAAATTTTAAACATTTTTTCAAAAAAAATTCCCTACTATTACTCATTCAAAGTAATTTTAATTCTTACAAGAAATTCATAAAACATTAAAACCGATCAACAAACAGGTAACATATTCGTTATAATTTGACTGCCCCAACTATAGAAAGTTTCGGGTTCCGTTTGAACATGTACTTATAAAATATTTTTATAAAAGTGGGTTTTAAAAACTTTTTATAAAATGTTTTTAAAGTTTTTTTAACAATAAATATGTGTTTGGTCAAATTCTATAAAATATTTTAACATTTCAAAAGTAATGTTGTTCATCTTTGTCTTTCATGATTTCATGTTAAAAACATCTAAAAATATCTTTCAAGTGTTCTTTAAAAACTATACTTGAAGAATACTTTTTAAAAAATAGTTTTCAAAAATATTTTACAAACTTTTGTCCAAACATATACTTTAAGTTTTTTTCACTTATAAAACACTGAAAATATTTTTTAAAATACATTTCCAAACAGAACATCGGTTTCTTAGCGATTGAAAATCAATAGCCACACAGGTAACATATATATTACTTTCCAGCACTGTTACACAACATATCCAATCACATTCCACCTATATATATTGTGTGCTCATAGGGATGTAAATAAGTCGAGCCGAGCCGAACAGTATCAGGCTCGGGCTCGGCTCGTTTTATGAAAATAAGGGCTCGAGCTCGATCCGAGCTTTTATCATAAGGCTTGAGCTCGGCTAGTTTAGTATATATAAATGCTCAGGCTCGGCTCGAGCTTGGCTCGTTTATCATATTAAACGAGCATGGATCGAGTTCGGCTCGTTTTCAGGCTCATTAAAGAGCTCGTTTTCAGGCTCGTTAGTGAGCTCATTTTTGGGTTCGTTAAGCAAGGCTCGTTAGCAGGCTCGTTAAGGAAGCTCAGGCTCGTTAAGTAAGCTCGTTAAGAAGGCTTGTTAGCGAGCTCGCTTTCAGGCTCATTTTCTGGCTCGTCAGACATATAACAGAGCTCGAGTTTTATTTTTTTTCGATTATAATTTTTTGACCAAATTGACTAAAACTTGATTTATAAGCTTACCATGATCCAAAATTTCAACCTCCAACACAGCCCAATTCGAAAAATCCACCAATTTCATTTATCAAACTTTTCGATCTTTATGAATTTAAAACATCGATCATTACTAACTGCTCAAGTCATGATATATCTTCAAATTTTAGATGCAAATTTCAACCACAAGCCTTCGACTGCTTTCAATCTGTACTCGTTCAATGTGCACTATCCTATGCTATATAGTATTTTAAAATGTTTTTAAAAAACCACCACACTGTTATTTTTTATAATAAGATATAAGCATTACTTGTGATACGATCTGCCCGTATATGAAATATTTTATTTAATGATATTATATAACTTTATTAAAATGTTGTGCATATATACATATATTGAGTTAACAAGTTATAACTCAAAAAATTTAATTTAGATAATTTCACAACTTCTTTTAACTAAAATTTTTAATATCATTCATCTATCACATATAGTTCTAATTCTCGTAAGACATTTTAAATAAAAATTTTATTTTAGTTCTTTAAAAATGTATTGATTGAATTGTCATTCATTAGTAATATTGCACATATAAATATTTTATTTATTATTTTTTTAAGAGAATTTTAATACAATGATTTTAAAGTTAAAATAAAAAATACAAATTGTGGCTACATCCTATATATTGTAAATTTATCTTTATTTCAACAAAGTATTATGTTCTAATCATGTCATTTGCATTAATATTAATATTTTTATTTGTCCACTCAAACTCAAACTAGGTAAAACCACATAAATTAAATGAACATATTCGTGAGCCTCCGAAACGAGCCAAGCCCAAGTTGGAGCTCACGAGCCTCCTAAACGAGCCGAGCTCGAGCCCATACTAGAGGGCCTCCTAAACGAGCCGAGATCGAGCTCGTGCTCCCTAGCCTATTAACAAACATATTCACGAGCGCAAGAGCCGAACATCCTTAAACTCAAGCTCGGCTCGTGAAAATTGTCGAGCTCAAAATCAAGCTCAGGCTCGGTCGATAAGCTTACCGAACGAACTCAAACGAGCTTTCTACCGAGCCGATCTCCAAATAGCTCGCGAACCATTCGGTTCGTATACATCCCTATGTGCTCATACTACTCCAAAATAAAAACAATAAATAATTAAAGTACTACGAAATGAATTGATCAACGCAAATGCTATGCATGAGGTAAAAAATACTCGATAATCAACAAAACGAAGATCTAGTTTATCTCATATATAATAGGGTATTTGACTCAATATCTCGTGAAGATACACTCATGAAATGATACTGACTCTTATTTTCAAGGCAGTCATGGACTCATGCGACCTCGAGTCTCACAAACCTTCCAGACGACAAAAGTCATGTGGCAACTCAACAACATGTATGTTACATCGGTCTAACCATAGTTTCAAACAGGAGCGGACCCAAGATTTTGTCTCAACGATTGGGTTTTGTATGAAACAAGTTTTATTGATAAATGACTCAAGATATCCCTTATTTATAATATTTTCATATCATATGGAATATTTTGACGTGTACAGTGCCACGTAAGCATTTTCGAATAAAAAGGACCGAAATTGCCAAAAATCAGAACATACAGGACTAAAACTGAGATATGAAAACATAAAGGACCAAAATCGCAAAGTGACAAACATACACGACCAAATTTACAGTTTTCCCAAAAATTTTGTGAGACCAACTTAGGGGTCAATTTCGTGAATCGGGGTTTTTATTTGGGTCACACATGAAAAACTATTATTTTTAATTTATGTCAAAAATATTATTTTTTTATTATAAATATTCATATATCTGACTCGTCTCACAGACAGATAAATATCTGTGATACTGCCTCAAAAGGAACTTACTCATATATACATCAAATACAAAGCTGCATATGAATAATCTTAATCCATATCATTCTACTTCATTCTTTTACATATTAATCAGATCATATAATAAATCCATTACAAATCAATTTTCTTCAACATAATCTTACATACAGAGAGGATTGATAATCTTAGAAACACTACTAGTTATAGTGTATATTGTTCATCGTTGCTCACATAAATATTTGTAGGAACACCAAAACACGATGTACAGAAATCGAAATCCAGTCTATTACAAGTTGAGAGAGGAAAAAAAATCTCATTCATTCATCCATCCATTGATGATCCAATGAGCCCTCCACCACACTGATAATCAAGGGCTATATATATATCTCTCTCGTTTATCAGTCACTCACATAAGAGAATTATGCGTCTTGGAGTCGTGTGATGCTCATCGATCACTCTTTCCGTTAAGAACAAATTGGATCCATCTCTCAACCATCGTAACAATTATTTAAACTAATTAACCATTTATATATAAATTTATAACTATATCTAAAATTCATCGAATGTGTGAGCAGATCGATTGGTTGCAACGTAAAATGAAATATAATGAAATTGATCTAATTAGACTGGTATACATATATCCATATATTTTCCGTTTGATCACGCACGAAATATAATCATATAGATTTTTTCAGGTTTTTATAGATTTTCTTGATGGAGAAATAACTGAAGCTAGATTATATTTTATATATGTTGCTAAGGAATTCTTATATCTAATGCTAGAAAGTAAATAAAAATTATATATCTGATGAAAATTTCAGAATGGGAAATTAAAAAATATCAGAGCTGTACTATGGCAATTAATTTCCATTCAAAAAAGAATGCATATATGAAGCAATATGGTTTATATTGTACAAAGATATATCGATTGCTAGAAATTACTACTAATCAACAATAAGCGGTAGGCAATATCTGGAAACGGCACATAGGACAGTAACGGATAGACTTGAGCCACTTCTTGATGCAATCTTGGTGAAAAATATGCGAGCACGAGATCGATAAAACTTGACATCCCGCGTAGAAATCATCAAGACAGATGCAACAACTCCGCTCTTCGTTTTCGGTGCAGGTAGTAGTCTTCATCTTCAAATATTCATCAGCCGGAACCATGATCTGATCAAAATCCGCGGAATCTGAAGCCGGAGGAACCATCTCAAAATCCTCCTCATGATCAGACGTATTGAAATACAACATCAATACTTATCGGCTGTTAAATAAGTTTATTTAATTCATTCTTAAGTTATTAGAATAAATGGTAATTAATTTATTTGTTACCTAGTCAAATGTTAGTGGGTCAAAGTCTGTAGCTATTTCTTAGCTAGTATTTGATTATTTCTTAGTTTGTTAGGAATCTGTTGAGAGAATTAAGCTACGTGGCTGTTCATTGTATGCCTACAAAAGGCAGAACATTTTCCACCGATTGAGTTATCTCAAATAAATTATATTCTCTCCACTTACATTGTATTTTTGCTGCTGTTTTTCTTTCTACATTGTGGTATCAGAGCGCCAGGCTGTTGCTGACAACAAAATATTTCTTTTTTCTTTTCCAATTGAGAAGATGAGTGATCTTCAAGTTATTGGTGGAATCAAGAAGCTTAACAATCAAAATTACAATACTTGGTCTACATGTATGATGTCTTACATGCAAGGCCAAGACTTGTGGGAGGTTGTCCATGGAAGCGAAGTTGTGCAACCAGAGGCAGAGGATGTACATGGTACATTAAGAAAGTGGAAGATAAAAGCAGGCAAGGCAATGTTTGTGTTAAAGACTACGGTCGAAGAAGATGTGCTAGAGCATATAAAGGATGCCAAAACTCCCAAAGACGCTTGGGATACATTCGCCACACTATTCTCAAAGAAAAATGACACGAGGCTTCAACTTCTGGAGAGTGAACTTTTGTCGATAGCTCAACGCGGCATGACAATCTCTCAATACTTCCACAAGGTGAAAACTTTATGCCGTGAAATTACCGAGTTGGATCCAAGTGATTCAATTGGAGAAACCAGGATGAAGAGAATAATTATCCATGGTTTAAGACCTGAATATAGGGGCTTTGTTGCTGCTGTACAAGGATGGCAAAATCAGCCATCACTGGTAGAGTTTGAAAATTTGCTTGCTGGACAAGAAGCACTAGCTAAGCAAATGGGAGGAGTTTCGCTTAAGGGTGAAGAGGAAGCACTCTACGCCGGTAAAAACAAAGGAAACTCTAGGCAAAACAAAGCTGGTTGGTCTAAAAAGAGTAATGATAAGGTAAAAGATCATCAAGGCAGTGGACGTACCTGTTCATGGGGTGATTCAAAAAATCACAGCTATGGCAAGAAGTTTGAAGGGAAGTGTTACAATTGCGGTGAGAAAGGTCATATGGCGAAAGCTTGTCCTTCGAAGAAAAAATTGATGGAGAGTAATGTTGCTGCTTCGAAAAGTGAAGATGAATGGGATGATGAGGCATTATATGCTGCAGAACAAGAGGAGCTAGCTCTCACAGCAACAACTTTGGAGCATATTGATTATGACAATGACTGGATTGTTGACTCGGGATGTTCAAATCACATGACCGGTGATAAAGAAAAGTTGCAAGACTTGGCAGAATATAAGGGAAGCCGAGTGGTGGTGATAGCAAACAATTCAAAATTACCGATAGCTCATATCGGTAATACGATAGTCGCTCCTCAAAATAATGCCACAGAAGTGCCACTTCACAATGTTTATCACGTCCCAGGTATGAAAAAGAATCTCATTTCGGTATCACAATTAACATCTTCAGGTCATTGTGTGTTGTTTGGTCCGCAAGATGTAAAGGTTTATCGTAATCTTGAGATTATGGAAGAGCCCATGATGAAGGGACGACGACTGGAGTTCGTTTATGTAATGTCTGCAGAAACTGCTTTTGTTGATAAAACTAAAAGAAATGAAACAGCAGATTTATGGCATATGCGGCTAAGTCATGTTAGTTACTTCAAGCTAAATGAGATGATGAAAAAAACATTGGTGAAGGGGCTGCCCGAACATGAAGTTAAGACAGACACCATATGTGCCGGGTGTCAATATGGAAAAGCACATCAATTGCCATATGAAGAATCCAAATTTAAAGCAAATGAGCCATTGGAATTAATCCACTCGGATGTGTTTGGACCTATCACGCAAGCTTCCATCGGTGGGATGAAATACATGGTAACTTTTATCGATGATTTCTCCAGATACTTGTGGGTGTATTTCATGAAAGGAAAGTCTGAAACTCTTTCAAAGTTTCAAGAGTTCAGAAAAGATGCAGAAGCAGAAATAGGTAAAAGAATTCATTGTCTTCGCACTGACAATGGAGGTGAATTTACCTCAAACGAGTTTTGCAATTTCCTTCGAGAATGTCGAATATATCATCAATTCACATGTCCAAACACTCCACAGCAAAACGGAGTAGCGGAGAGGAAGAATCGACATCTAGCTGAAATATGTCGAAGTATGCTTCATGCCAGAAATGTTGCTAAACGGTTTTGGGCAGAAGCAATGCGAACTGCAGCCTTTGTAATCAATCGGCTTCCTCAACAAAGGTTATGTTTTCATTCACCCTTTGAATTATTATGGAATAAGAAGCCTTCGGTCAGCTATTTTCGAGTTTTCGGTTGTGTTTGCTATGTGTTTATACCTGATCATTTACGTAGCAAAATGGACAAGAAGGCTGTTAAGTGTATTTTTGTAGGATATGACAATCAAAGAAAGGGATGGAGGTGTTGTGATCCTACATCTGGAAAGTGCTATACATCTCGAAATGTGGTGTTTGATGAAGCATCTTCTTGGTGGTTGTTAGAAAATGAAAATCCCATTAAAGATGTACTGTCGTCTTCTCAAATCCAGCTGGGCCTTGATAAAAATGATGGTACAGATTTTGGGGATGATATCCAAGAAAGCACAAGACAAAATTCTTGGAGGACAGGTGTGTATGAGCAACCAAACATGGAAGATGAATCTAGTGGAGTAGAAGACTCAGCTTCTCTTAGGATATCGACAAGAGTTCGAAAACCAAATGCTAAATATGCCAATGCTGCAATAATAGAAGAACCAAATGAAAAAGAACCGGCGACTTTTGACGAAGCGTTACAAAATCCAGAATGGCAACAAGCAATGGACGAGGAGATTGTTGCATTACGAAAAAATCAAACTTGGGAGCTTGTACCAAAGCCAAAAGATGTGAAGCCTATTTCTTGCAAATGGGTGTATAAAATAAAACGTCGCTCAGATGGTTCAATTGAAAGGAACAAGGCTCGACTTGTTGCTCGAGGGTTCTCTCAACAATATGGACTAGACTATGACGAAACATTTAGCCCAGTTGCAAAGCTTACAACTGTTCGAGTTTTACTTGCACTTGCAGCCAGTCAAGTTTGGAACTTGTGGCAAATGGATGTAAGAATGCGTTCTTACATGGTGAGTTGGATCGAGAGATCTACATGAATCAACCTTTGGGTTTTCAGAGTCAAGTTCATCCCGAATATGTGTGTAAGCTACGAAAGGCACTTTATGGGTTAAAGCAAGCACCAAGGGCTTGGTACGGTAAGATTGGAGAATTCTTAATTCATAATGGTTATTCAATGACATCTGCAGATTCCAGTTTGTTTGTCAAATATGATGGAGGGCAGCTAGCTATTGTGCTAGTGTATGTGGATGATTTAATCATAACAGGAAATTGTGAAGCAGAAATTCTTCAAACAAAGAAGAATTTATCCGTTCGTTTTCAAATGAAAGAACTTGGACAGCTCAAACACTTCCTTGGTCTAGAAATTGATCATACTCAAGAGGGAATATTTCTCTGTCAGCAAAAATATTCAAGAGACTTGCTGAAAAAATTTGGGATGCTCGAGTGCAAGTCAATTTCGTCTCCGATGGATCCAAATACCAAAATGTGTGCTCATGAAGGGAGAGATTTGGAAGATGCATCGATGTATCAAAAATTGGTTGGTAGTTTGATTTATTTAACTATAACCAGACCTGATATTTCTTATGCAGTTGGAGTGATGAGCCGATACATGCAAGTTCCAAAGAAGCCTCACTTGGATGCCGTTCGGCGAATTTTGAGATATGTGAAGGATACACTTGATTATGGTGTACTGTACAAAAAGGATGGAAGTCAAAAATTAGTTGGCTACTGTGATGCCGACTACGGCGGTGACCATGACACTCGACGCTCAACTACGGGGTATGTTTTTATGCTTGGAGAAGGATCAATTTCTTGGTGTAGCAAAAGGCAACCTACTGTATCTTTGTCAACAACGGAAGCAGAGTATCGAGCCGCAGCTATGGCAGCTCAAGAGAGTTCTTGGCTACTGCAATTATTGAAGGATTTACATCAACCAACAGATTATTCAATCCCATTGTATTGCGACAACCAGTCGGCAATACGGTTGGCAGAAAATCCAATCTTTCATGCAAGAACTAAACATGTGGAGGTGCATTATCATTTTATCAGAGAAAAAGTTCTGCAAGAAGAAATTGTTTTGAATCACATCAGCACAGAAAGTCAAGTTGCAGATTTGCTCACCAAAGGCTTGAGTGGAAACAAGTTCGAAAGACTTCGCCAGCAGCTTGGAATAAGAGAAAGGAAGAAAGCTGATGTTGAGGGAGAGTATTGAAATACAACATCAATACTTATCGGCTGTTAAATAAGTTTATTTAATTCGTTCTTAAGTTATTAGAATAAATGATAATTAATTTATTTGTTACCTAGTCAAATGTTAGTGGGTCAAAGTCTGTAGCTATTTCTTAGCTAGTATTTGATTATTTCTTAGTTTGTTAGGAATCTGTTGAGAGAATTAAGCTACGTGGCTGTTCATTGTATGCCTACAAAAGGCAGAACATTTTCCACCGATTGAGTTATCTCAAATAAATTATATTCTCTCCACTTACGTTGTATTTTTGCTGCTGTTTTTCTTTCTACAGGTGGATCATCATCCATCCATTCAGGGTCATTTTGGTCGACGTGTTTGTTGCAATCCACCAAAACACGGAAAGGAATCACCGAAACATTGTGCTGCGGAGGCATAAACCTCGCGATTTCTTTCGCCACTTTGAACGCGAATTCGCTCAACTTCCCATGAGTTGCTTGATATCCATACGGACTGATTTTGTCATGAATCCTTGTCGCACGATATGTCCGAAGGGGACATTATCGTAGCATTCGCACACGTCCAGGTCGCAACAAAAATCCATATCCACATGAAATTGATCATGAGCTTCACGTGTGGTTACCACTTCGGACACCACCACATATGCCTCCACCGAGACCATCTCTAATTCACCAATGTTGATATCCATTGATATTCGATCAAGAAGCTGATTAATATCGAAATATATGATCGAGGGAAGAAGATGGTCCAAATATGAGAAGAAGATGATGGAAATATGAGAGTGCATGTGACAAGTATTTAATTTATAGGTTTGGATTCTAATAATAACAATTTCATGATGCGTATATAGTACGTAGGATTAGGAATCAAAATCAAGATAATTAGTTTAAATTTAAAATTAAGATATATAGGATCAATATAAAATCAAGATAAATAATTTTGTAATTAACACATTTCATTTTATTTTTCGAGAAATCGTAATTTTTAACGGGGATTTTGTTTTTCGGGGCGGAATAAAAAGCCCATGTGGTTTTTTAATTTTTTTATTTTTGGTTTCACCTTATCGATATAATATACAAAATGGCATAACTAAAGTCCACCGAGAAATGCAAATTCTTTCAAGCGTAATTATGGATATTTTATTTTCATTGCACTTCACAAGCGAAACAAAAATTTATAGGTGATGATTTTATTATTTATGTTTACGCATTCAATTTCAAGTTGATTAAATTCATTCGGCAAGTTTATGAGAATATTATTAAATGTGTAGTATTTGTTTCCAGTTTGATTGATGGATATAACTGTGTTTTATTCCGTAAATCCACGTAATGCAACCAATTTTATTGGGTTTGATTATACTCTTGTGAGTATTTTATTATTAATCTATTGCTTTTTCGTAGAATTGCTCTCTATCTATGGAGTTTTCGTTTTGTTGTATTTTGTTGCCGATATATTAAAGATCATATAAATAGGATCAGTGACCACTCTCGACTACCATTACAATGTTTGTGTTTCTTTATGAAATGAGATTTTTATTTTTATTAGAAGCCTAGAACATGTATATATACAAAGAACAATATCTATACATGTTTATACTTAGTTCATACATCAACTAAGAGTTTAAAATCCAACAAAAGCATGAACTACACAAGTCTTCATCAACTTCTCAAACACAAACTTCACAAGAGTGTTCTAACATACATGCTAGGATTCATATACACATCGATTCAAATAGAAACAACCCGAGTCCACATCTAGTCATCTCTCATGATCTGCCCTCGTCGACTTTGGCCAGCTCCTGCCCCATCTGTCGTCATGTACACATACAAAATAAGACAACAGCCGGAAACGTCCGGTGAGAATACAATCTCAGTATAATCAACATATATACGCGTTAAATAAAAACATATCGACTCTAAACATTTCAACTCGAGAATATAGTAAACGCATATATAAAGAATTGATTCCTATCACACTCTTTGCCATCAAGATTCGTATACGATCTTGACATGGATATCCATCTATCGTCGTCACATCAGACTCGAAAATAAGGTCGCCTCAGAACTTGGCATAAGAATCAACTCATATCTCATATCATATCATATCAAATAAAGATCCACTACCTGATATGGATCGACAACATCAGTAATCTAAATACAAGCAATAAACAAGTATGTGATTTTGGCGGGACAACTCAAGAAGCTTCATTCTCGAGTTTCAAATCTCTGACTTGTAATGTCGTCTTATACCTTTCGTTTTATTCTCGGTTCTTGAAATACTTCAAATTTGAAATAGAATATCAAGAACTCATATATCAACTTTATTCGAATTCGTAACTCAAATTTCATTCAATCTGCACAAACAAATCAACCTCAACCTAGTTCACTTCTTCTTCGATTTAAAATCGAACTTTTTGACGTCGTCACTCTCTTGACAGGCTGAAACAAGGTGAACATAAGCTCAATATATCAGTAAAACATCATATCAAACTCAGCTCAAGCAACAAGATATCAAAACGTCTTGAAATCATCAACCGACGGTGTAGCGACTGAAAATCGATAACCGAAATGATATCGACTTCGATCCAACAATCATACACCACATATGTCAGCATATAACATAAAAAATCAGCATACCAGCAGCTATATGGGTCGAACCACCAGCTGGAAATCATAAGAACTCAAAACAATAACCGTTCGTCGAGCCGGTGTCGATACGATACAACAAATAACCTCAAAAACATGCATACATAAATGAATTCTGATCTATAGCATATCTCAATCTTCAAACCATGCTGGAACACAAAGATATTTACATCATGGCGAAGCCCTCGTCGCAAGGATTTCAGAACTATATTCAAAATTGGAATCGGACAATCGGATCAAAAGTTACGAGGATTTGAAAATCAAGTTCAAATGAAAAGAAAGGAGGGTCTCGACTTTGCTCTAAAATTTTTTGAATAGATGTGTCTATACACCTGTGGAAGCCGGCTCGGCACGGACCGTACCAGACCGGACCTTGGCGTGGGCTGGGCTTTGACAGGATATAACTTTTTTGGACAAAAATCAATTAAATATTTTATTTTTGCTTTCGAATCAGTGCAATCATTCAGTCCGAATCAGTGCAACTTTTCTTGTGAACGGACGCGACCTTTTGGTCCGAACCAGTGCGCCCTTTCGGCTGAACGGGTGCGTCTCTTCAGACCGAACCATTGCGTCTCCTCGGCCATGTGTGCAGCGAAGCGGTGCGGCTGTCCGAGGCCGCCTTCCAACGTCTATAAATAGACACCATCTGCATTCATTCAGACTTGCTCATTTTTCATTCTTCTCTTCTTCCTGCATACTCATTCTGAGTTGTGTCTGAGTTTCTAAAAACACTTTGAGTGTTCAAAAGGTTCTTCGGTTTTTGTAGTGCTACTAACCGAAGTTGGTTATTAGCATTTTATATTGGGAGACACTTTGATCAACCCGTAAGCACCTAGGCGGACAAATTTGTCTTAAAGATAGAGAGTTATACTCTCGGCTCGCTAGATTCTGTTGTTGCTCCGTGTATGCTGTTCAAAGTTAATAACATTAAATAGTCATATTTTTATATACAATAAAACTATAGCATAACATTAGAATTATTATTTATATATAATATGATTTTATATATGTTCAACCGCATTACACGATAGCTTAATTTTAAATATTCTTTAGTCCCATTTAAATTTTTATATATAAGCTACTCCATAGCACTCCTATATTAGGATCAAACTAAAAATGCAAAGCCCATTAGCGTCGTAGTAAAGCCCGAAAGATAAGCATGCATATATAACTTACCTGAACAATTTAAGGTAGTATTTGGTATTGCAACTTTAAAAATTTGAAAAACTCAAAAATATTTTTTTTAAAACAATTTCTAACACTACCTTAAAATATTTATATTATATACCAAAATACATAAATACGTCTGGCCTCCACGTAGGTCTCAAACGTCCCTCCAATCCCTACTCATCCGATCAATCAATAAACGAAAAACAGACTCAACATTTTTTTTTTTTTTTTTACAGAATCAACATATATGCATGACATAATTCAATGATAAAATTACAATGTAAATCCGAATATGATTTTTTTAAAAAGTACAGTTAATATTTTTTATAATGTGATATATATTTTATTTTAAATCAAACAATGTAGAATATAAACTTAAATATGAACAAATCAAAATCTCAGTTGATACTGAAATCAATTTATATGTTAGAACAGACTACAAACAATCAAACCTTATATGGATGTATAAAATTCGTTCATATGTTATTAGTTTGTTAGAAATTTAAGTCGAAACATTTTGGTTTTTCAAATTTAACGTTATATGTATATTTTATATTTAAGAACATTACATTGATCATCTATTTTCCTTAGAATTTTAGATTGGATCCCTTACTTGTTTCACGAACTAGTTCAAGAAAGGTTGGAAAGTTATTTTTGTAAAAAAAAAAAATTAATCTGTTACCATTCAAAAAAAATTATTATAATTATAATTTATAAGTATTTTGAAAATACGTCATGCTTGACGTTCCTGGATCAATGATCATTTGCATTTTCTTTTATATATGTAAATTATTCATTTTTTAATCATCTTAATCAGGTATTAATAAATAAGAATAAAAATAATTAATATGTGCGACAATAAGATCCGTCACACCTAACATTTGTTTGCGAAGAGCATTAGTTAAACATATTGCATATGGTTGGATAAATATATATGTGTGTCGACAAAATTAAAAATAAAAATAATAAAAAGAAAGGATTAGTTTCAAACTGTTGGCTAAGCATATAAATATCTTTTACATGAAGAGAAGGACAAAACAACACGTGGGATATTTACGAACAATAAAATATTTAATTTTATTGTCAATCCCCCATGCAATCTTAGATTGACACGTTTGTATAATCTATGTTTTAATCCGAGATCTTAGTAAAATTAAACCCATAGATGGTGTCCTGTTCTTTATTTTTAATAAATCGATGTTGTTGTCATGTTGCTCATAAAATTTTCTTGTACACAAAAACACTTTACGAGTCATCTCACAGTCAATTTTTTGAAATATATCTTCAGCTCGAAATCCGTAAATTTCATGGATATAGATCAATAACCCATGTTAATGATAGATTAAACTACATACATTTATCGATCAGTATTTAGCAATATAGGAATTAGGAACATTTCAAGATTTTTTGAGTTGGCTGGTCAAATGTATACTATTTTCCATTTCCATTTATATATACAATAAACTTAAATAAAATAATGATGAAATCGTTTGAAAATTAATAATTATGTTGAAAATTTTAAAAATCCATCTGAATAAATACTTAAATATCCAAGTTTAGACGTTAGAGCTAGACTTGTTAGTCTAAATAATATCTGAAGCAAGAAATTAATTAATTTGTTTAGTTCGAGGTTAGTTAAATCAGGGTATATATTATTACGAAAGGGACGCGAAATAATCAATTCTTCGGATGCATGCAAGGTACAGATTCTTTTCTTTCTTTCTTTCTTTTATTTTTTATTTTTTTTAAAAAAAAAACATTTTCCCTTAATTTTTCAAAGATACCATCATACCACCAGTACAGATTCTACAGCCAAGATACATATTTGTACACTTTTTTGGATAATAAATTAAATTTGACAGATATTTTGGTTTTGTTAACTCCTGAATTACACTGAGTAAATTGCATTAGCATCAAGCAAATTTTTAATTTATTAATTAAAGAAAACAACCATAACTAAGATATCATTAATTAATTACGCTCGATCTGTCATTGACTAGAAGGATATTTATAACTAAATATCTCTTATAAATATCCTAAAATATCTCAATTACAGATATTAATAATATCTTGGGTTGGCAAACGAACCAATCCTATCAGCTCTCTCTACCAAATAATTATTTGCTATACATTTCCATGTTGCATGAGAGAACAGATATATTTTATCATAAGCATAATAATTTATCCACCGCACACTTTCTTTACATTTCCCGTCCGATTTCACATAAGTGTGTACATGAAATGTTCATAATATCAAAACTATACACAATAAGAGTATATATATGCTCACGCTCTTCTCAATCTAGTCAGCACGACGGGAGAACTAAATTTTTGGTACTGTTATCGATTAATTTTTATTTTCAGTCATATAACTTACATATATATATATATATATATATATTCCATTTTTGGTCAGGTTATGGTGAATTTTCATATTTAGTCTTATAATTTTTATGTTGTTTTCATCTTTGGTATTTTAACTTGTATATATATATATATTTTTTATTTTTTATCTTTTTTTATCGGAGTTTATTATGTTTCAAGATCATAAAAAATGAAAGCATGAATATAATTTAAAGGACCAAAAATGAAAATAAAATACAAATTACATGAATAATAATAAAAATTGGATGTGACAAGATCTAACAATGAAATAAAAAACATACAAGTTATAGAACTGAAAATAAAAATTCTTCATTCACAGGACCAAAAGTTGAAAATATTAAACTGCAAATAACATGACAAAAAATTGTAGTTTTCCTCAAATACAACTATAAACTCATGTGACAACTACTCAATAATCGTCATTACTTACAAAATAACTAATTCAATTTCATATCACATCATAAGTCAATTTTTAAAATAATATAGGAACTCGCAACCGCCATCTTTATGTGTTCATTAGGTAAATTATTAGGCTAATACCAGTAGCCTGCAAAACATGCTAACTAAATCACACTGGATAAACTCTATGTGCGACATGTTCTCTCAAGAAAATGTTAATAGGAAAATCAAACTCATTACAGTTAACATTTTCCTTTTTTTTTTTGGAAAATTCACACATAAAATTATTTAATTTTCACTCGTAAAATGGAGGATATGGTCGATCTTATACACGCCTGCATGTGCATGGACACCATTAGCTCCACAATAGCATCAAGCCATCAATCCTTCAGCATTTGTTATTAATTAATTGATCGAATTGTATTATTGGCTGTACGTGTTTGCCTCTCAATAATTTTCTGTTTTTTTAACTCTCAATAAAATTGCACTTTTATCATATATATATATATATATATATATATATATATATATATATAGTTTTGATCACATGGAAAACCATCATGGGCAACTACGTGAGCAACCGCTGATGTGGCAATCACCCATTGGATATACAAGGTGCCACGTCAGCTGTTGCCCACGTAGTCGCCCATGGTGGTTGCCCATGTGATCAAGGGCAACCACCATGGGCAACTACGTGAGCAATATATATATATATATATATATAGATATATATATATATATATATCTCAACAACATTAATTGTAGCAACATTGTTTTTCCTTTGGGAGAAAGTTCATTGAAGTAACCCGTTTATTAAGAGAAATTTTATCTTTTTGATCCACAAAATATATCAAAAACTTATTTTTTCGTTTATTCTACGATTTTTCTTTAAATGGTTATGGTCTGATCTATCTACTTACCGCTAATGAAAAATTTATTTGCAATTTTTTTAACATGTTTAGAAATCGAACATCAATTAAGTACTAGAAATTAAAATGGTTATTTTTACGGTCCAAACTTATTTTTTTCTTCCGAAAAAGAAATAGTAGTAGTATTTGGGAGGGAAAAAACACATGGTAATTTATTTAAACTAAAATTTTAATAGTAATTTATATCAACAATTTAACATATTGATATTATTTCATTTTATTCCATCACTTGAAAAAAAATAGTAACGGTAAGTGAGTTTTTTTAAACCTCAAAATTATTATTATTATTATTATTATTATTATTATTATTATTATTATTATTATTATTTCAGTAGATTGAACTTGAGGTAGACTGAAGGAAGGCAGAACTTTGGCAAACTGAACTTGAGGAAGACTGAAATCTAGGTAATTAACTAAAATTGAGGTAAATTGAATCGATGGTGAACTGATTTGACCAGTTGACCAAGATCAGTCTAGTAGCTAGACTGAATTTCAGCTGCTCCAGATTTGTAACTGACGCATTAACTCAGAATCATGACAAATAATGACATTTAAAGAGGAGCTTAACAATCAAAATCTTCTATATAAATTGCACTCAGATTTTCTGAGGTCTGCTACACGAAATTCTGAGCAAAACATCTATAGAAAAAGAGAGGCAATTCATTTTAGCAGAAGCAGTAAGTTGAGCAGACCAATTTAACAGCCAGTTGAGCAAGACAACCAAAATTTGTTTAGCAAATCTACAGTGAGTGAACGTTTTGTTTTAAAGTAATGAACTCTATTTTGTTTTGATTCCAACATGTAAATATACAATTTGTTTCAGAATATGCACTCTGTGACTTCTGGTGTACCAAAACTTGTGAACTAGTGGTAGGAATAGATATTCTGTTATACTCTGAATCTCTGGTCTCACCCTTTAGAGGCCGAATACCACATAAGAGACTAATATGAGTTAGCAACAAAATTTGCAAGCAACTTGGTACAATACCCGAAGTTTATGTTTTCTGAATTACTTGAATAACACGTCTATGTCTTTGTACTCTTTTATACTCTATATATGTATGAATAAGAAATCCTGTTAAAATAATTTTAAACAATTGTTGGGAAATTCTCCTATTTATTGAGTGACACTCATATCACTTACCCACCCGAATCACACATCTTAGATAAAAACGAAGATGATCTAGAAGAAGATCATGAGCAGAACCAGTTTTGGAGCTGGTGAAAACTGATCAAGATCCTGATGTTTAGTTATGTTTAAAATAAGTCGCTATATTAGGCTTTGATGTTTCAGTTTAGTTTATTTTTTTTTATCAAGTTGCATTGTAAAAGACTATGTAATTTCAGTTTCATGAATGAGTAAACTAGTTATTTCGAAATTATGCACTCCGAAACTTGTTTTTTAATGTAAAAACGTTAAACAACCCCGATGCCAACTAGACCTAATTTCGGAACGTGACATTAATAAATATGCGTATTTAATTTTTATACACTCTGAGTTATTAACAAGCTTATCAGTCTATATTCAAAATTATTGGTGAGAGCAAAACAACCGTAAAATAAGTACTTATCTGCGACATAATTATCATTACCTGTTTCTCCCAATTTCTTAATTAATTAATTAATTATTTGTCACATTGTCAATCTTAATGTAATCACACATCTTTATCGATCTTTAAACATTGTCCTCATTATACGTTTCAAAAACTCGATCGTTCAAAACTTCAAATATTATTTGAAAATCAACTTCACAAATAAAACACTGCAAACTTTGGCAATATATGTACAGTGAAGTCGTCCAACAACTCTTTCCTGCTATATTTTTATCCTCACATGTTTTCACAGTATTCAATTATGTTACAAGGTTCCAGGGTTTGAGTTCTACATCATTAATTATTCTACACTCTCACCCTTTTTTTTATAGCCAAAAGAAAATCAAATATTAAAAATAAAAACATCAACCACAATACACAACTATATATATATATATATATATATATATATATATATATATATATATATATATCACGATGAATTAACGTTGCATGGGGCAATTCAAATTTATTCATGACTAAAAAAAAAAAAAACTACAATTGCAATGTGATCTGTTAGAAAAAACAAATTACACGATTAATGAATAACGACGTACAATCGGCACAAAGCAAACATAAAAATGAACACGTACAAATCCACATGAGCTTCTTTTTAAAAAAAAAAAAAAAAAAAAAATTAAATTCTAAGCAGAAAAATACTAAGTTCAGGCCCTCCATTCCCATCAGGATTCAACATATAGAAAGCTTCTGAATCACGCGTCCCCACCACACGCTCAAACCGAGCCCTCATATACAGCAACTCCCCTTCAGACGACGCGCCGCCGCTCTTCTTCACATCCTCCACCACCGGAATCACCCCCGCCCCGACGGAAACGCTCCTCACCTTGCTCAGAATATGCCAATCAGACTCGCTGCAAGCACGAGACACCGCGTTCCCGCAGTTTCTCCCGTTGCAGTACATGGTCCACAGCGGCTCCCTCAGCAGCAGCAGCCGCCGCCTATTCCGCGCGCGGCTCTTTTCGCACTCGAGCGCGATCCGCACCAGCCCCGTAGACATTTGTTTCACTAGGTTTGACGTCGAAACGCCGAGCTCCAGGAGAAGCACGGGTTCCGACGCGAGGTCGCTTTGGACGGCGAAGCTTACGCTTCCGTGGCGGTTCCCGAAGAGGGTTCCGGTTACTTTCCGGCCGAGAGAGGGAGTGGTGGATAGATAGTGCGTGGGAAGGGTGAGCCATCTGCATGAAGGGAGCATGGATGGAGAAGAAGAAAGGACGGAGGAGAGTAAGGATTTGAAGAAGGTGGTGACGGTGGAGGAGGCGCGGCGGACGACGCGGCGGTAGCGCTCGTAGTCGTCTTGGGAATTAGTTGATCTTACGTAGGTTGCTGGGATGATGTTGGTGGTGCTCTTGCAGCTGGTGGTTCGTGGAAGAGTGGGGATTATTATTTGTTCATATTCTGAGAGTATTGTTCCCATCTTTTTTTTTTGCTTGGATTATTATTAGTATCAATGGATTTGTGACGTTGTATAATATTTGCAAGTGGAGTGGAGAGTCCTTCACGATCATACCTCGTATTTATAGTACTTATAAATGCTCGTACGTATCAATTCTATTTTTTTTTTAGAATAATGGTAATTAATATACAATTTATCAATTATATGATGAGATTTTGTATTATATGTATTATGAGATCATGACAAATTAAATTTTTTTTATTGAATTTGTTGTGATATAAATTAAAGGATAATGCTACATGTACATGTAACATCACTCATTTTATTAACGGAATGATGTCGCTCTTGTGTGGTCAATTTCTAATAATTAAAAACCTGTGTTTTCTATTTTTACGGATAAAAATAACCATCTTCACTAGTACTACACTACCACTCCACCATCATTTTTCCATTTCTAGTTTAAAACAGAAAAATTGTTTTCTTCTTTTCATACACGGAACGCATGTATCCGATAATGAGTGTTCAATTATTTTTTAGATAAGATATATTAAAGTAGAATCAGTTGAATTATAAATTGATCTGAAGATATTAATATCCAAAAGATACTTGTTAGTGTATAAATATTAAATATACGCGACAGTGAGATCCATTACACCTAATTAACATATGTTAGGAAACAACATCGTGAGTCAACACATGGGCATAGTATACTACGTGCCAGATATTTCAGAAATATCTAGTTCTAGCTATATCAACAAAATAAAAAATTAGCTTCAGACTGTAAGCATATGATGTTTTAATAAGTAAAAGGACAAAAAAGTGGAGAGAACACATGGATATTTATCTCATCTTCCTTGCTAAGAACAATAAAATATATTTTCACCCCTATGCAAACCTTAGATTGACACGTGTGTCTAATAATTTATCTTTTTTCTAGGATTTAGACCCAAGATTTTCTTTCTTCTTAAGAAATTAAAACGAGACAAAAATAGTTTTTCCGAGTGTCTTAAGGACCACTCTATAAAATAATCTTTTTATACAAAAAATATATTCTCTCGAGTTTTTTGATAATTCTATTGAATACATATAAATTTTATTATATAAATAAAATATTATCTAGTATCTTAATTAAGGACCACTTTAATTCCATTCTGTATGTTATTTATTTTTAATTTTTTTTTGACTACTTAAATCGCCAGGGGATCTCATGACACTTTCTATCGGCCCAATTTATCTATACACAATTTACCTTGGGACCTTTTCCCTAAAAAAAAGAAAAGAAAAAAGAAACCTAGGACCTAAAACAAATTTTTCCCTAGATTTAAAATTTTAAATTAAATTCGTGGTTTAATTTTTATTGAGGATGTGATTTCTCTAGACGGATAATTATATTTTTTAATTTTCTTTTGTATTATTTTGTATTCTTTCTCTTTTACTTTTTTTTTTTTTTGCTCTCTCTCTTGAATATCTTATATATCCAAATTGGGCCCATTACAAAATCACGCATAAACTGATAAAAGACACGACCAAGGCGACGAGGAGAATTGGGTCTCCATGGACTCAGCCCGTGAAGACAAGCAAGGCGTGTTGTGGATCCATCTAGGCATGTGTTTAAGTATGCTTTTATCAGATTAAATAAAAATAGAAAAGATATCAGATCGAAGAGTACATATCAGATGAGCTTGGTGATCAGATGAGTTCATGGTTAGATCGAATACTGGGATTAGATCGAAGTGATGGTCAGATGAGTCTTCGGATGAGTTCATGCAGATCGATTGCTCGAGTACTGTGACTTGGTTAGAAGTCAGATGAAGTGTCCGAGAACCTATAAGCTTGAAGGCAGATCAATGTAGATTGATGTACGAGAGCAGATCAGACTGATGCATGAAGTTTTATCGGGTTGGACCATGTTGACTTTATAATTGAGCCGTAAGTTACTGTTGACCTAAAGCCTGAGATGAAAGTCGATTTAATTCTCTATATATAAGCAGATGGAAGCTGGCCGCAACGAAAAAAAAAACAGAAAATCAAATTCTTCAGAATATATTGAGAGAAAAGAAGGAGAGATTTCGGAGGAGAAAAACTAAGCTAAGATAGTGATGGGAAGAATTCAAGGCTTAAAGTTTGAATTGAGTCTGTATCTAGCTTGAGAGTTTATCTTAGTTCATCTCTGTAATAAGCTCTGTTCTTGAGCTTGGATTTGTTATGTTCGTGATTAATAAAGTGTTGTGTTGCTCTCCCGTGGACGTAGGCAAATTTCTTGTCGAACCACATAAATACTTGCGTCGTTTATTTGCTTTCGCGTGAGTATTGAGTTTTGATCTGTGTGCGTTGTTTCTTATCTGTTTATTAGATTGTGTTAATGTTCTTGATTGGTGTGTTCGTTTGCGTGGCAAATTCTCGGAATACCAAACTCTTCTGGTTTGATTCCTAACAGCATGCTTATTGGTTCGCCGGTTCCGGTTCCTACCGGTTTCAGATCTATCGATTCCAAAACCTGTTTCAAATCGGTCCGGTTTCGGTTTCAAGCTAAAAGCTTGGAACAATTCGAATTGAGAACCCTATTCAACAAAATCGGACCGATTCAAAGAATTTGGATCTTTTTTTTAACCCACGCACTTTTGACTTCGTAAGTCATTGCCTTATGCCCTTACTCCACATAGGCGCTTGTGACTTCGTAACTCATTGCCTTACCTAGGGGTGCAAACGAACCGAATGTGTTCATGAGCTTTACGAGCCCGCTCGATAAATATTTGATTCGTATTCGAGCTTATCGAACTCGAGCCGAATTCGAACATGTTCGAACTTTTTTTCGAGCCGAGCTCGAATCGAAATTACTCTGTTCGATAGTTCGCGAATAGTTCGCGAGCCTTAATATTTAATTAATATAATATAATTATATAATAATATATATACATTCGAGCTTTCGAACCATAATATCCGAATAGTTCAAGAATAGGTTCGAATATTTCAAACCGAACTCGAACTCGAACTTTATTTCGAGGCGAACTCGAGCCAAAATATTTGAAATTATCGAACTTCGAATCGAGCTCGAACTCGAATATACTCTTATCGAGCTGAATTCGAACCTTAAAATTTTACCATTATTCGGCTCGATTCGGTTCGTTTGCACCCCTAGCCTTACCCCACACAGGGGGCACACGCGCATGCCCTTATGTGGGTTAGGCAATCACTTCAAAAAGAATAAAATTTTGAGTAGGGTCGATTTCTGCGTACAAATTTTAACTTTTCAAACACAAATTTAAACTTTTCAAAATAACTTAAGCATTGAATTTCATAATTGAACATCTAAAATTCATCACGATTAATTCTAAAATATATTTTGAATACTTCGGATCTTTGTCAGAGCTTGAGATTTGAAATTCGTTGATTGCTCCAACGGTCCTATTCTTTTTTTCGACTGCAAACCAATCTTAGAGGAATGTTAGAATGCTAACTGTTTCTGACTTTAAATTAGTTTTTTGATCACCAATAATTCTGCTATATATTGAAAATGCGGATTCGGAAGCAACACTTGAATTTTAAATTAGTTCTTTGATCACCAATAATTCTGCTACATACTGAAAATCCCAAACTTTTTTCTTCGTTTTTCTAGGATTGTAGTCGTGCTTGTTGACATCGTATTGCTTTCTCGGGCGGACGATGTTGTCCCGACATCTTTGTTGGGGAGTTCCATGAGCTCTTCCTCCTCGTGGCTAGGTTCGACTTCATCAAAGTCGGGCAAGTAGTCAAAATTTTCACCAAAGTCGGTAATGTATCCACCTCCACCACGATTTGAAGATGACGCCATTGAAATTCGAATTATTTATTGGATTAAATTTCGAAGAGATAAAATTGATTGTAGATAAATGTAGAAATGAGATAAAGTTGTAGAGAAATGTAGAGTTAAGATAAGATTGTTGTGTGAAAATGTTGAAAAATCATCTTGTATATATTTATAGTTGATTTTAGGGGTAAAAAAATTGGTTTTGCAATTTGGGCCCCCAAATTGCAATATATAATATCATTAGCCGTTTGAAGCGGCTACTGATACAGACGTTGGGCCAACAGTTGCAATTGTAGCCGTTGGCCCAATGGCCTTAATTTTTTTTTAAAAAAAATTCCTATTCCATTTTTGGATCCGATGACAGGTCAGATCCGGTCCTAGAACCCGAACCGAAATCGGTCGAACCGTTTCCAAAAATATAGAACCGGTTCAATCCATTCCTTAATGGATTGGAGCTGGTTTTGGGTCCGGTACCGGTCCCCGTTTTGAGTTTCTTGGACCGATTTTGGGCCGGTTCCGGTCCGTTAAGATTGCCTAGATCCACCAATGATACAAAGTCTTTTTTTCTTTTTTCTAAAATTTCATTTAAGGAGTTAACAAGTCTTGATGTACAACATTGCTAATGCAAGTTGGAACACCATTCATAAACATCAACGAGAGGCCATGAAAACTTCTAGTAGCTAACAAATGGGACACTTGGTTAGCGGATTTCCGAAAATATGTGAAGAAAACACCCGGCCTAATACCGCAGAGTTGGCGGATATGTTCAACAATTGTATAATCTAGAGAGAAAGGAGGAGTGGTTCGAATTGCTTGAATCGCATTGAGAGCATCTGATTCAATAGTCCGATGAGGTTATCCATGGTGAAGTGCTTTTGAAACACAATTTTTTGGTAAAATCTTTCAATGCTGATTTACTATTAACAGAAAACAGATGTAGAAACACACACAAAGTTAGTTGGATGGACCAACCAGTCGAGCCAATATGTTTGTAGTTGCAAATCAATAGAAGAACTGACTCTGGTACAAGTGACTAAACCAACTAAACTTTAAGGTTATTGCTAGTCTGAGCAAGCATACCTTGATCATTGGTCATTTGGTCTACCAAACTTAGGTTTGTATGTTCAAACTGTCAATTTGGAAAGAAAATTATATTTTCGAATGATCCTACTTTAGTAGTATCACTTTCAACCATTTATAAATTGATCTAAAGATATTAATATCCAAAAGATACTTGTTAACGTATATATATAATTCATATACGCGACACTCGACAGTGAGATCCATTACACCTAATTAACATTTGTTAGGAAAGAACATTGTGAGTCAACACATGGGAATACTACATGCCAGATATTTCAGATATATCTACATCAACAAAATTAAAAATTAGCTTCAGACTGTAAGCATATATATTTTTAATAATGTAAAAGGACAAAAAAGTGAAGAGAACACATGGATATTTATATCATCTTCCTTGCTAAGAACAATAAAATATATGAGCAATGCTATGTGTATAACCAAATTTGTACATCAATTTGTACAACACAAAAAAATCAATACAAAAATTTTATTTAACAAAATCTCATGATAAATTGAATATAAAATATCACGATATAATAGCAAAATCTCATATATTTGTTGTAAATATCGTTGTATACGATATATGTTGTAACTCTAGTATTATTCAAAATATATTTTCACCCCTATGCAAACCTTCGATTGACACGTGTGTATAATAATCTATCCTTTTCTAGGATTTAGACCCAAGATTTTCTTTCTTCTTAAGAAATTAAAATGAGACATAATAATCTATCCTTTTCTAGGATTTAGACCCAAGATTTTCTTTCTTCTTAAGAAATTAAAATGAGACAAAAAATAGTTTTTCCGAGTGTCTTAAGGGCCACTGTAGAAAATAATCTTATTTATATAAAAAAATATTCTCTCGAGTTTCTTGATAATTCTATTGAATACATATAAATTTTATTATATAAATAAAATATTATCTCCAGCATCTTAAGGTTAAGGACCACTTTAATTCCATTCTGTCTGTTTTTTTTTTAGATTAATACACAATTTACCTAGGGACCTTTTCTCAAAAAACTAAAAAAAACTTAGGACCCCAAACAACTTTTTTCCCTAGATTTGGAAAAATAAACGAAATTCGTAGTTTAATTTTTATTTATGATGTGATTTCTCTAGAAGGAGGTATCTTTTTTTTTATCTTCTTTTGTATTATTTTGTATTCTTTCTCTTTCTCTTTCTCTTTTACTTTTTCTTTTTTATTTTTTTATTTTTTTAATCTTGAATATCGTATCCAAATTGGGCCTATTACAAAATCACGCATAAAAGACACGACCAAGGCGACTAGAGGAGAGTTGGGCCTTCATGGACTCAGCCGTGAAGACAAGCAAGGCGTGCTGTGGATCCCGATCCACCAATGATACAAAGTTGATTTCCTTTCAACTTTTACATAAATCAACGAGGATAAATCTAATCATTTTGGTTATAAAAAAAGGAAATAAAGAAAAATCAGAAGTTAATGTGATTCTGATTTTTAAGAGGGACAATAATCGGCTTCCATTTTTCAAACATTATTATGTTAGGACATGACAAAACAAACATTAAATAAGTATACAATGAAAATTTAATTAACAAAATAACATCATCAAACTAGTACTATCTTCCACAATCCTAAACTATTGTCTATTTACCAATGTCACAACGGCTCCAAATCTCAAAATGATTTTCTGGATAAACCTGTATTGATTGAATTTTATCATTTTGGAAGAGTTCAACTGCAGTTTTTTCCCGGGAAAATTATGATTTTGATGTTGTAAGTTGGTTTATTTTGGTGTTGGTCTTGCAATTTGTACAAGTTTAGTTTTCATACACTAACTTGGAAATTTTTTTTTGTCTTTTTTTTTTTTTTTGAAATCACTATATCCGATTACTATTGTTTATTTGATATCGATGTTCTTCTACGTAACGAATATTGCGATTAGAGCTGTCAAACGGGCCAATCCATGGTGAGGCGGGCCGGCCCACCAAAAACCCACCTTTTGACGGGTCGATGGCGGGCCGACCCACCATCCTGGCGGGCCGGAAATCCTCAACCCAACCCAATTCAAGGCGGGTTGCGGGTTAGGCGGGCCGACCCGCGGGTTGGATCACGACGAATAAAAATAAATAAAAAAATTATAATTAATTATAAATATCATTTTATAAATAAATATTAATAGAAATATATTAATAAAAAATTAAATTATTGATTTCATGTGTGTAAATTTTATATAAAGTAATTAATTCAAAAAAAAATCATAATTTTTATTAAAAAATACATATATCATAATAAAAATAAAAATAAATTATTAATCCTTCAGGCCCGCGGGTTGGCCCATCTAGGCCCACCTTTTGTTGGATTGAAAAAATGTCAACCCAACCCACTTAACTTGTGTGGCGGGCTGGGCCGACCCGACGGACCTAACCCAAATTGACTGCTCTAGTTGCGATAATAAAACTTATATATTAAAAGCTAATAGGCAAAATGAAAAAGTTTTTTTTTCCTACCATTTGAAATATTAGGTGCCGTTTGATTTATATATATATATATATATATATATATATATATATTTTTCTTAGATGGATGCTAGTGTTTGCTATATGAGTTTTAGTACATCACATGAATCTCGTAAGATAGCCGAGTCAATTAAGTAATATTCATTGGATCAGTGATTTAAGGCCGGAAAGAAGACCAAACCAAAAAAAAAAAAAAAACCTAATTAATAGATCAAAATCAAACTTGAACGAATTCAAAGATTAAGGTTTCGTTTAGACGTTTATTTTTAAAACGTTTTTAGTATTTTATAAGTGAAAACAAACTTAAAGTATGTGTTCGGATAAAAGTTTTGTAAAATATTTTTTAAAACTGTTTTTTAAAAGTGTTATCCAAGTATCGTTTAATTTTTAAAGAACACTTAAGAATTGTTTTTAGCATGAAACAATAGAAGACAAAGATGAACATAATGAGTTTTGAAAATGTTAAAATGTTTTTTATAGAATAGTTGTTCAAACACATATTTATTCTTTAAAAAACTTTAAAAATATTTTGAAAAACACTTTTATAAAAAAAAAATCATAAATACATGTCCAATCGTTGACCAAATTGACCAAATTGCCATAACAAAATCCTAATTTTCCATGTTAAAAAAATTCCTGATTTTCCCATATTTTGCCAATAGAACGTTTCTCGTTACTCCCACGTGGCTTCATCATTGTTCGGAAAATGTCCAACATGACATGCGACCACTTTAATATGGAGGTGTCGATGTTGTATTGGCCACATGCCAGATCTAACGGTAGGTTTTTTTTATGCAAGTCAGATGTTCATGTGAACATCTCACTTGCAAAAAAGATGGACCGTTGAATATTTCATTGGGCACTATCCCAATGGGGTAGTATCGACACTTTCCTTTCATATCGACTATCTTTTTTTCCTTTTTTTTCTATTATTATTATTATTATTATTATTATTATTATTATTATTATCATCAATTTAGAAATGTCAAAACGAACCGACGAGACGGAATAACCCACAACCCATCAAAAGCTACCAATCAACGGGACAGGTCGACCTACCATTAGGAGGGTTCGAAAATTATCAACCCACCCGTCTCTTTGACGGGCCGACGCGTCAATTTTTAATTATATTTGATCGGTTGGGGTGGGTCGGTCCGCAACCCACCACTTGACGGGGCAGGTTGGCCCATAATTTAGGCAGATTGAAAATTTGTCAACATAACTCGTCTATATAACACCTCGCTGGTGTTATTTTTTGAAATTGACCGTACTAACATTATAAATTGTAAGTCACGTCCTTTAGCTAAATCGTAATGAGTAAATCTCGTGCAACAGATTTATCGGAGAATGCGTTGGTAGAAGAATTGAAGTCAATTTTTATAGACTCTCTTTTGTATTATTATATATTAGCCACGAAGCATACATATTGCGTGCATTAAAGTTTTTATCTTCTCTTAAATTTAAATTTTATATTATTTTAGAATCTTAATATGATGAAAAAATAGGCAATCATATACATTATTTTTTGAGATAAAAATTTATTTTGAAAATGAAATAGATAATTTCAAGATGTTGAAGAAACAAATACTATGAATCATAAAAAAATAGAGAAATTAGTTAGTGGGTTTGTGATATGAACGTGTGTTTTGAAAATTAAGAGATGTACATGTGGATTTTTAGAACTAATTTGAGTGTATCTGTCAAATGTTTTTTTTTAAGTTAGCAATGCATTATGCATGTAGATATAATTTTAAAAGAAAGACGATTTTGTCTAAAAACTTAAATTACCAAAACACAGAGGTATATTAAATATACAGTAAAGATATAAAGTGTTAAGTCCTATTGGTTTATTTATTCATTATAAGGATTATTTATTAAAGTCCATGACCATGCTCACAAAGTCGAAAAACCTCTAAATAGTAAATACTCTCATATTCTCAAGATACGTTGTCTCGCTACTTATCAAATGTTTTGATACGATTTGATTGTCGAAAAGTTTCCATCGAGTATCCAAATGTTTTGTTATTTGATATTTTTATTAAACAGTTACTGATTTGATTGCCGAAAAGTTTAATTTCCATCAAGTATCCCTGACATCAATTTAAGTGTTGTCTAATTGACGAAGTTTAACTCGTGAAATTTATTCTTTGGACTATCGAGCATTAATGGATTACTCATATCTTCAAATCCCGGGTGATATCATTTTCTTTTCTCCGCTACATTAGCAAATAGCAATCGGATTCCTTGTGTTAAAGAATAAGTTAATGTATAGACTAAGACTGCATGTGTTTACTTAGTGAGATTAATTATATATAGATAAATAATATTAAGATTATTAAAATAATTTTATAGGATGTTGAATAATGATGCATAAACAATCACATGTTTACTTTAATAGATCAATTTTGTGATTGATATTATGATTAAATGACGAGTTACAATTTTGTCTTTTTTGTATATTATATAATCTTATTTTTATTTTTTATTTGTAAAATTGGGATTGTGATTTTTATTGAAAAATATAAATTATTATTAATCCACATGTAAATTATTTTAATTGACCAAAATTATTAAGTATAAATATTATTTATTTTTTAAAACAACAATTAATAAATTGAGTTAAAATTTTCCCCCCATGAATAAGGATAAAATCTAATGATCATGTATTGATCATATATTAAATTATTAGATTTTTTTTTCATTTATATAAATTTTAAATTGACATTTCGTATATTTAAATCAAATGAATGTATTGATATATCTTAAAGTATTTGAAATTTATATCCATGTTATATAATTTTTTTAAATGAGATTTTCATAGATTATTTTTTTGGAAAGTAAATTAAGGATATTAGTGTAATTTTTTTCAATTAGAAACATAATGATTATTTATCACACCATTTATTTGTGATAAATCATCACGGTTTAAAGTTTATATTAGATAACTATGGATGTGCTTTATGAGTTAATACAGACTCCAAAAAGCAAATAAACATGTGATTGCATAGTATTATTAATATAATCATATGCTTATCATAGCAAGTAAATACAACCTAAAAAGATGTGTTTGATAAAAACATTTTTCTTATTCCTTATATACTTAGGTATAAATACTAAAGTAGTTGTACAAAAAGTTAGTTTTCGAGTTTTATAGAAATGGAGATATTTCTCTCGAGTTCTTCTTCTTTGCATATTTTTGTTCTTAACATGGTATCAGAGCAATAACAGGGGTTATATTCATTGATCATAGTTTAGTAATTAGCACTAATTTTGTTACAATTTGGCAACTGAACAACCCCATTGAAACCAACATAGGATACTATATTATATAGATTTACACCTCTCCAAACCATATGGTCATTAGCAACATTGTCTACTATCCAATTTGAACATAAATGTTCTTAAGAGGTACCTGCCATATTTTTAGAAGTTATCACAGTGTTAGACGATGAATCCTTCTCCAACAACTTCAAAAGAGTAGCATATTGTTTTGGTGTAAAGGAGATTCCAAACACATTCTCCTGGTTTGACACTCCATCTGATTCTACATCTGAAACAGTCATATTGGCCATGTTTTTACCTAATATTCCCTGTTCTTGATGTGTAACCTTATGATCATTTTTATTCCATCCTTGAGGCTTTCCTTTATACATTTTATGATCAGGTGGATAACCTACCAACTTGTAACATCTGGATTTTGTATGACCAGGCCAATTACAGTGCTCGCAAACAGAGTCTCCTTTTTTGCACTTGCGATGAATAAAATGTTGCATTAGGAACTTCAGCTAAAATCGAACCCATACTGGACAAATTTCTATGTGATTTCACATACTTCAATTTGATTCAAGTCCCTTGTTAGAAATTGACTTGGACCTAACTCACTTCAAAAGCTAGCTCAAGAGGACGGGTTTGCCCTTGTCTATATAAAGGGCTCCCAGGTTATTTAGCCAACCGATGTGGGATACAAACTAAGACACCAACACACCCCCTCTCATGCTCAAAAATGAAACGACTGGAGCGTGTAGATATTAATGTGTGGCCAACTATGGGATGGTTGAGGCCAACTATGGGCCTTCCAACACATAACGATGGAACCCGACTCTGGTACCATGTTAAAAATGAGACTTGGACCTAACTCATCCCAAAATCTAGCTCAAGAGGGGAGGTTAGACCAAGCCTATATATTAAGCTCTCAGAATATTTACCCAACCGATGTTTTGTCCACCCGTCCCATGGTTGGGCCACCGGTTAATGTCTCCATATTCCAGTTGTTTGCGAGGGGTGTGTTGGTGTGTTTAGTTTGTACCACATCGATTGATTAAATAACCTAGGAGTTTAATATATAGGCTTAGGAAAACCTCCCCTTTTGAACTAGCTTTTGAGGTAAGTTAGGTCCAAGTCAATTTCTAACATGGTATCAAAGCTCGGGTTCCACCGTTATGTGTTGGACTGTCCATATAATTGGGTCACCCGTATCATAGTTGGGTCACCCGTTAATATCTCCACGTTCCAGTCCTTTCATTCCTGGACGTGCGAGGGGTGTGTTGGTGTGTTTTATGTTAGCATTCATTCCTCTGACGGTTCATTTGTATTCGAATGAATAGAAGATTGGTGGGAAGGCTGTTGTATTTAACAATCAAAAGGCCAGATACAAGCTTTGCTGTGCAAGCTTTGAGTCAATTTATGAGTGAACCGAAAGCATCACATATGGAGGCAACCATAAGAATTTTGAAGTATTTGAAGAGTGCACCGGGACTTGGAATTTTCTTGTCATCTCAGAGTTCATTTATGTTGAAGGCGTACTGTGATTCAGACTAGGCAACATGCCCGATGAGCAGAAAATCGTTGACTGGTTATTGTATAAAGCTGGGAGAATCTTTGATATCTTGAAAAACAAAGAAACAGTCTATGATATCCAGATCGTCTGCGGAAGCTAAATATAGAACAATGGCTGTAAAAACATGTGAAATTATATGGATTGTAGGGATATTGACAGACATGGGAGTGAAGGTAGATCTGCCAACAACATTTTATTGCGATATTAAGGCCGCAATGCAGATAGCAGCAAATCCGTTATATCATGAGCAGACAAAACACATAGAGATAAATTGTCATTTGATAAGAGAGAAGATCCAGGAGAATCTCATCAAGACAGCTTATGTATCAACAAATGAGCAAACATCGGATATATTCACAAAGGCTTTGGAGAGACACCAACATCATTATTTATTGTCCAAGCTTGGCATGTTAGACGTACATCAAACTTGAGGGGAGCGTTAAGAATAAGTGAATGTATGGACTAAAAAAGCATGCTTGATAAAAACGCTTTAATTCTTCCTTTTATGTACTTAGGTATAAATACTAAAGTAGTTGTACAAAAAGTTAGTTTTTTTTTTATTAGAAAAAGTTATTTTTTGAGTTTTACAGAAATGAAGATATTTCTCTCGAGTTATTCTTCTTCTTTGCATATTTTTGTTCTTAACACCTTGTGACCCAAAATACAAAAGCCAAAGCACTCAAGCTGCCAAGAAATTTCTCAGCTCTTGCAATCATCAATTTCAATTCTACGGTCATCACACGCTCAAGAGTTGACCATTCAACGTTAGAGTCACGACTCCCACTTTTATCGTTATTATTATTATTATTATTATTATTATTATATCACTAAATAAATAGACATAAGCTAGTGCATATAATGATGAATGCAAGAATTGGAAATCTTATCCACCTACGTACAGACCATTATTATTTCTACTTTGATGCCTAACAATAATTTAGATCGATCCCATCAATAATAATGTATTCTTCAAACTCAAGTGAATAATTTAGATCGAATAATAATGTATTCTTCAAACTCAAGTGAGTATCAGAAATTCTCGGGCAACACCGCATCAGAAGATACCGCGCCGCCCATCAGTTCACCGGCGGCGTTTTACTCCGAAAAGGACAGCCACCCTCCGCCTCCGCCCAAGCCTAAAGTCCCCTGGTCTACTGGCCTATTCGATTGCTTCTCAGATGTTGAAAACTGTTAGATTTCTTCCAAATTCATACATTTTATGTCTGCTAGCTATTCACTTAATTTAATTAAAATATATGATAATTATCAGGTTGCGTTACGTGCTGGTGCCCATGTATTACTTTCGGGCGAATTGCTGAGATTGTTGACAAAGGATCAAGTTGTAAGTTAATTAATTTCGCCTGTACAACAAAATTTTTTTCTTTTTCTTTTTTTTTTCGAATGATTGAATTATAAGCTGAAATTGAAATTGGTAAATGCAGCATGTGGGCAGAGTGGAGCTTTATACACAGTGATAGCGTGTGTGACGCTATGCCCTTTCTTCTATTCGTGTTTCTATCGGTCGAAAATGAGGCAAAATTACTCGCTGCATGAGTCTCCATGTGGGGATTGTCTGGTTCACTGCTTCTGTGAAAACTGTGCTCTGTGCCAAGAATATCGGGAGCTCAAGTCTCGTGGATACAACATGACCATAGGTAATTAATTAAGCAACAACTCTATTATTTAATTTAATTACTCACTCTAATCTAAATATTATATATCTATAGTCGTCCTTTAAAATCCATCATAATTATTACAGAGAAAAAAATATATATAGTATATAACTTTGTCCCTCGTGGTGTGTCTGATTTGTGTGAAACTTGGGGCCGGCCAAGTCCCAAGGACAACCTCGCATATATAAACCGTGTTGTTTGAGTCTTTCCACATGTTACTTGGTACATGTTGTGTGATGTTTTGCATATTACTACACATATTCTGTGTTTAATTATTGCACATATGAAAAGTAGTAGTTTGTCATGAATTTCTTGTCATAAAAAAAGATATATATATATATATATATATATATATATATATATGTATATATATATATATGAAAGGTAGTAGTTTGTCATGAATTTCTTGTCATAAAAAAAGATATATATATATATATATATATATATATATATATATATATACACACAAAAAAACTGTTGTGAGACTGTCTTACGGTTAATTTATGAGATGGATTTTTTGTTTTATACCACCGATGAAAAAGTATAATTTTTTTAGTAAGCCTCCTGTGAACGAGTTGACCCGGCTCAATTTATATGAAAAATAATATTTTTTATTGATCGGGTAAAATAACATATATATATATATATATATATATATATATATCACAAAATTGATCCGAGATCATTTCATAGGAGTTTTCGTGTTATATTTTATACTGAAAAAATTGAATATAACCAAAAACTAAAAGTTAATGACTTAGGTAGTGTTTTGGAATGCTTCTATGAAACACTTTTGTGTTTTTTCCTCCGCAAAACATAACTTCTTTCAAAATTCCGAAAGAATATATGAACTAAACTTAAAATTAAAGTAACGACTAACGAGTAGTTTTTGATATTCGTTTTGTTTGCCTTTAAAATTCATGATATAGCAAATTTAACATTATTTTTGAGTAATTAAAGTTTCAGATAACTTATTTTTAAATTTAAACCACTAATGAGCTTGTCAAAAGATAAAGCAATCAATTAAAAGGCATCATCGTTTTTAAATGTTAAAGATGTGATATATTTAACAAAAAATATAATGCGCTTGTGGGTTTATATATATATACATATATATATTTTGAATGTTGATGAGTATGTAAATTTTTTGAATATATAATTGTCTTACATGTATTGAGTTCAGGATGGCATGGAAACGTGGAGAAACACAACCGTGAGGCAGTCATGGCTCCGGTGGTTGAAGGAGGAATGAGTCGATGATAACATTAAAATAAAAATAAAAATAAAAATATTATAAAACTATTTTGAGATTATATATGTTGTCTTTATTATTAAGTGCAAATCTGTGTCGTGTTGTTTTGGATGTGAATGGTTGTAAAAACTAATAACCCTGATTGTGTGAAAATATTTGGCTCTATTGGGTTTTGTTTCCTAAATATTGGGTCAAAAAAACAAAAACAAAAACAAAAACAAAAACAAAACAAAAAATATGTATTGCAGTGGAAATGAGCTGCTTTTGCCGTTTAGTGTCAGTTTTGAGCCATAAGCCCATTTATCCACTCCAATTAAATTCCTTTATTATGAAATATATGGGCCAAACTGATTCTCCCCTAGGCAACTTAAATTTGAGGATCAAATTGTAGTGGGCTGACACAAGCTATCGGAGCCCAAAATTAAATGACATCGACATCAAATGAAGAAATAAATGGAATTCATATTCGTGATTGTATAACCTAACCTCTGAAAAATAGTATGTCTGGTACTCACTAAAAGTAGACGATCATTTTTCAATAATTTCAAGCTACAATTTCTAACCTGGCGTGATCCCGTAACCATGGATTGAGTGTTAGAAGGAGGCGAGAAGTTGTGCAGTGTAACTCCTATAACAATGAACAAGTCAGAGGCGTGTAAGGTAGTTAGTGACACTACCAAAATATGAAAGTTCAATTTGAACAATTATTTTGAAAATATTTTTAGTGTTCTATAACTTAAAAAATTCAAAGTATGTGTTTGGACTAAATTTACGTAAAAGTTTTAAAAAATATTTTAAAAAAGACAAAAAATTATATGAGACGGCCTCAAGGGTCATTTTTTTGAAACGAGACTCTTATATGGGTAATGAGTTATCCATTAAAAAGTATCATATTTTATGCCAGAAGTATTACTTATTATAATAAATATGGGTAGAATTGACCCGTCTCACGAATGAGAACGTCTCACTGGAGTGTTACTTTTTAAAAAAAGTGTTCTCAAAATATAGTTTTTAAAAATCAATTGAGATGTATTTTTTTTATTTTGTTAAAATCAAAGGCAAAGATGGAAATTAAAACATATTATTTTTAAAATTTAAAACATTTTTTTATAGAATAATTGTTGTGCAAATTGCTCAAAAATCCCCAATCCAAACATGGTTTGCTCTGCACTCCCTAGCCATTTTTTTTGTACCACATTTTTTGTTAATTTGTACCACATCTTGTATGGTTTTGTACCAAATCTTATATTGCTTTGTACCACATTTTATGACTAGGGACCCCAAAACAAAACATGTTTGCATTTGGGAATTTTTTAGCAAATTGCTCATAATTGTTCAAACGAATATTTATTATTAAAAAAACTTTTATAAAATATTTTTATAAAAATATTTTATAAAATATTGATCCAAATAAAGCGAATACAGTGAACGAATAATGAAACTTCTGAAATTTGGTATTATACGATAAAATGTGAGGACCACATCTATACTTATTTATTAATTGTAAGAAAGCTTTAGAGAAACTAACATGGTCTCTTGATATGACATCTTAATTTTGAAATTTTAAATTATTTTAAAAAAAGAGTGAGAAATAAATAATATAATTTATTATCTTTTAACTACTCGTTATGATTAATATTAATAACCAGAAATATATTCATTTTTTGTTCTCATAAAAATGCTTTTTATAAACAATCACAAACACTAGCTACCTTAAGCCAAAGTTTTAAAAAAAGCGAAACGCGTCGAAACGTAAAGATCAAGTTTCAAGTTTTTCAAGTTTAAACGAGATTACTACGAGTTTAAACGCAAAAAAAAAAAAACGTTTTCAATTTTTATTAAAATTTTAATTATATTAATTCAAATAATAAATAAAATGATAAAATTACCATAAATTTAAGATTAAACGAATAAATTTCAAGTTCTAAATAACATAAAAGTATTAAAATTATATTAATTAATATTTTCATACATATATAAAAATAATATAATAAAAATAAGTTCATTATCAATTAATAATAGATTCTAAAAAGTAAAAGTCATGCTTCAAGCTTTTTAAGTTTAAGTGGATTAATACGGGGTTAAACATAAAAAAAAAACGTTTCTAATTTAAACTAAAATTTTAAATATCTCACACAAATTAACGGAGTAAATAATGCATAAATATAATAAATGTAAGTGTAATGCATTGATTTTTTGCCAAAGTCTAATTCAATTTATTATATCATTTATTTTATATAAATTGTCATCAAATACAAACTCAATTTAACTGGACTAGTTTAAAATATTAGCAATAATATTACTCAATATGTACTGCATACTCATCATTTCTACATTTAACTATCCAAGATTGTACATTTTTTACATTGCTAGCATTACTTACTAATAAATTTGATAATTTATGTTCTTTTTTCGTCTTATTAATCAATTTTGGTATTATAAAAAATCGCACTTAAGAGTATTTAATGACACTTAATATGGTCAACATTTTTTTGATCGTTTTTTTAAGGTTTTTAGCCGAAGCGAGGCGTTTTAGGGAAGTTTCAAGCTTAAACGAGATTAAACGAGGTTTAATCAAGCTTTTTAGAACACTGCCTTAAGCATACACGCTTTCTGATCAACTAAGAAGGGCGAGCCACCTCTCCGCTTCTTACTTGGCTCAACCTATTTAGATGGGAATGACATCTTTGTTTCATTCAAAGTAATCCCATAGCCATGAATTATGAGCTAGCGGCATGCTCCATACCCTAGCAATATCACCTCCTGGGATCTCCACTACCTATTTGAATGAACTCTATAAGGGAATAGGGGTTGCACATAAACAGTTTGAGGTGTTGTCACAAGGTGTTGACAACACCTACAATAACACCTTGAGTAGTTTGCAGCGGAATATAATTAAAGCGTAACTAAAATAAATAAGCAACTAATAAACAAACTCAAATGATTTAAGCAAGAGTATAAAATACTCTTGCAGCGCCCCAGGGCAAAACTTCACTAGAAAACTTACAAAGAGTTTTACAAACCCTAACACTAGTGATTATTGTAAAATTCAATTTCTCAAACCAAGTGAGAAAATAAATAGTAAACGTTCTCCTAAAAGCATTCTATATGAAATAGAATAACGGAAACACAGTAAGGAGAAAAACAATGTTGAAGCCAAAATCGGACGAGCAGCACACTTCTTGATCTCCTAATCTTCAAGTGTTCTACACGGCTTCAAGTTAGCACAACTTTAACTAAGCTTCAGAGAGATCTTCAGCTTTCTCACAATGTACGTACTTAGGTTCTCACGTTTTTCTCTCTATCAATCTCTTTTACTTGTGTACGCCTATCTCAAATAAATAGACCAAGAATCCTTCTTCAATATGTTTTCTTGTAGGCGTAGGATTCCTTTTATTTGATCATATCAAATCTACACAAATAAAGAAAGATAAATATTAGATATGATATGATAAATATTCTAATCAGCTTATCAATATCGCAAATAAGAAATAAAGATTACTTCATGTCCAAGAAAGGCAAAAGATATTAAATACAATCTTTTTAGAATTAAGAGATTTTAAGAAATAAAATATTCCTTTCAAACTCGTCTCACATTCTTACCTTTGTGGGCCGATACTTGCATTCAAATTCGAGTTCAATTGTTTATAAGGATATAAACGAATTAAACCAAGCCCAAAAGTATTATTGAGATCAGTTGTATGGAATACCAGCCATCTTCATCTTGTCTTCCTCACTTTCAGGTGACTGATTCGCAGATAGCTTCAAATGCTGTCCCAGAGGGGTCAAGACAGATTTTGCATGATTCATATTATACCGCAGAACAACCTTCTTCAAATAGTTCTTCTGACTCAGATGAATCTCCTGTCTTTTTCTGTTTCTCACTATGTCCATGCCCAGAATTCTCTTCGCTTCACCCAGATCTTTCATCTCAAACTCTGTGTTGAGCTGTTGTTTCAAGGATGATATCTCTGTCCTACTTTTACTTGCGATCAAGATATCATCAACGTAAATCAGTAGGTACAAGATAACCTGCCCATCATCCTTCTTCAGATAGACACATCTGTCATATTGACTTCTCACAAAACCAATATCAATCATGAACTCATCAAACCTCTTGTTCCACTTCCTCGGACTCTGCTTTAGCCCATACAATGATTTTCTCAGTAAGTAGACTTTGTTCTGGGTTTTCTGATGTATGAAGCCCTTTGGTTGTTCCATATAAATGGTTTCTTCTAGGTCACCGTGTAGAAACGAAGTTTTCACATCCATCTGCTCAAGCTCCAAGTTGAGCTGGTTCACCAGTGCTAACATAATCCGGATGAAACAATGTTTGACCACTGGAGAATAGACCTCATTAAAATCTATCCCTTCTACTTGACCAAAACCCTTTGCAACCAATTTTGCTTTATACTTGATCTGATCTGTACCAGGAGTTCCTTCCTTCTGTTTATAGATCCACTTGCATCCCAATGTCTTTTGATGCTTCGGTCTGTCTACTAGTTTCCAGGTTTGATTCTTCTCAAGTGAGTTCATCTCTTCATTCATAGCTTCAATCCACTTGTTTTTCTGTTTACTCGCCATAGCTTCATCATAATTATTTGGCTCTAAATACTCCACCTCCTCAGCTACTGTCAGTGCATACCAAGCCAGATCAGCTTCACCAAACCTCTTAGGAGCTCTGATCTCCCTTCTGGTTCTGTACCTTGCAAGATTATAAGTTCTTAAGTCCTCTTTTGGATCACTCGCTGTCATATCATCATCTTGCATCTCATCTGCCTCTTCATCTGACACAGAAGACTCCACCTCAATCGGTAATTTATCATTCACACTGATCTGACTGTCCTTTCCATCTGTATTCATTTTATATCCCAGTTTGGATTCATCAAACTTCACATCCCTGGTGTTGAAGCACTTTGGACCTCTTGACTCCAGGTTCCAAACCTTATAACCCTTCACACCATCCGGATACCCAATGAATATACATCTGACTGCCCTTACTTCCAACTTGTCCTGTTTCAGATGAGCATATGCTAGACATCCGAATACCCTCAAGTTTGAGTAGTCTGCAGGTGTTCCACTCCACTTTTCCATTGGTGTCTTGAAACCAATCGCACTGGATGGATACCTATTTACCAAATAGCACGCAGTAGATAATGCTTCTCCCCAGAAGGACTTAGGAAGAGAAGCATTGATCAACATACATCTGACCCTTTCCAGAAGCGTTCTGTTCATTCTCTCTGCCAGACCATTTTGCTGTGGTGTTCCTGCCACTGTTCTGTGTCTGGTAATGCCTTTCTCCTTGCATAGCTTGACAAACTTATCTGATAAGTATTCCAGCCCATTATCTGTTCTCAGGTGTTTCACTCTTCGATCATTCTTGTTCTCAACTGCCAGCAGCCATTCTCTGAACTTGTCATAAGATTCATCCTTAGTCTTTAAGATTAATATCCATACTCTCCTTGAGTAATCATCTATCAAAGACATGAAGTATCTGCCTCCACCATGAGTTTTTGTCTGAGAAGGACCCCATAGATCTGAATGAATGTAGGCCAATGGTTGCTCAGTTGTGTGACTTCCTTGACCAAACGATACTCTTTTAGATTTCCCAAGAGCACAACTATCACACAGCTCAAGTGATCCGATCTTATCTACACCTAACAGACCCTGTTTAGACAGCTCATGTAATCCCTTCTCACTTACATGTCCAAGCCTCAGATGCCATAGCTTGGTTCTGTCTTGCTGTTCCTGAATACTTGCTGTACTTCCAATAATCGTATCACCTTGTAGTACATACAGGAGGTTCCTTTTGACAGCCTTCATCACAACAAGAGATCCTTTTGACACTGCTGCCTGCTCCTGATTTGAATGAATATCCCTGAGCATCAAGCGTTCCCAATGATATCAAGTTTCTCTTCAACTCGGGCACATACCTCACCTTGGTGAGTACTCTGTCGATACCATCATGCATCCTTATTTTGATATTTCCAGAGCCCTTTATCCTGCATGATTGATTATTCCCCAACAGTACCATGCCCTGATCTGATTCCTCCAATTTTTCAAACCAAGATCTTATAGGACACATGTGAAAGGAGCATCCTGAATCCAGTATCCACTCGTGGTTTTGATCACCTTTAGAAACCACCAATACTTCTGCCGAGTCATATCCATCTGTAGCTATGGCCAGAGTACCATCATCCTTGGGTTTTTCCTGTTTCTTCCCTTTCCTTTCAGGACAATCTCTTCGCAGATGTCCAACCTTCTGACAGGCATAGCACTTCATATTACCCAAGTTTATGTTCTGGTATCTTCCTTGACTCTTCGATCTGGACTTTGGCCTGTATTTCCCACTGGATGTCATCTTATCACTTCTGCCCCTCGCCGTAAGACCTTCTTCATGTGATTCAGTGTTTATGTTCGATTTTCTCTGAAGTTCCTTGGATTGAATAGCAGACATAACTTCTTCCAATGTTATCGTCTGTTCTCTTCCATATAGCAAAGCATCCCTGAAATTTTCATATGTTTAGGAAGAGCATTTAGAAGTATCAAAGCTCGATCTTCATCCTTAAGCTTTACTTCAATATTCTCCAAGTCATCCAATATCTTGGTGAATTCTTTGATCTGGTCTTCAAGGTTCTTCTCATCCTTAATCACAAAGGAATACAATCTCTGTTTCATGTACAGACGATTAGCCAGGGATTTTGTCATGTATAAATTTTCGAGTTTGAGCCACACCGCCGCTGCAGATTCTTCTCTGGCCACCTCCCGAAGAGGTCTATCTCCCAGATAGAGAATAATTGCACTGTGTGCTTTCTCGAGCAATTCATCCTTGTTCTTTATCTCATCGGACATCTCCTCCTTTGTCTTAAGAGCCTCCACCAATCCTTGTTGTATCAGGATTGCACGCATCTTAATCCTCCAGAGCGAGAAATCGTTCTTGCCCGTAAACTTCTCAATATCAAACTTCATTGATCCCACCATCTTTGCTTGGTTTCCCACAGACGGCGCCACTTGTTAGGAATCAATCCAAAATTTGGTAATCGAGAATTCACCAAGAAAACGAAACACACAGATAAGAACAATAACACAATCCCAGAAATTAGATGAACCCAACGCATATATCAATCAACCAACTCATGCAAAAACGATTAAACAACGCAAGTATTTACGTGGTTCGGCAAATATTTGCCTACGTACACGAGAGAGCAACACACACACTTTTATTAATCACCAACAGAACAATCCAAGCTCAAGAACAGAGCTTATTACAGAGATGGACAACGAAAAACTCTCAAGCTAGATACAGACTCAATTCAAGCTTTTGATACTTGAATTCTTTCCGTCACAATCTTCGCTTGTTTCTCTCCTCCGAAATCTCTCTTTTCTTCTCTCAATATATTATGAAGAATTTGATTTTCTGTTCTCTTCGTTGCGGCCAGCTTCCATCTGCTTATATAGAGAATTAAACCGACTTTCATCTTGGGCTTTATGTCAACAGTAACTTATGACCCAATTATAAAGTCAACATGGTCCAGCCCGATAAGTCTTCATTCATCAGTTTGATCTGCCCTTGTATTTCGATCTGCATCGATCTGCCTGCAAGCGTATAGCTTCTTGGAAACTTCATCTGACTTCTAACCAAGTCACAATACTCGAGTAATCTATCTACATGAACTCATCCGAAGACTCGTCTGACCATCACATCGATCTGATCCCAGTATACGATCTGGCCATGAACTCATCTGATCACCGAGCTCATCTGATCTGTACTATTCGATCCGATCTCTTCTCTATTCTCATTCAATCTGATAGAAGCATACTTCAACAAAAACCCAATAAAATCAATAATGAATGAATCCACAGACTCAACTAGCGGGCAACTCCTTCAATGTTTTAGGATGAACGGTTGAGTAGTTGACTTGAAGTCGTTCATGACCTGATTAATGTGCTGTTATCCATGGGAAACTTTGAACAAAGTGTATGAAAGACTTTGATAGTGCTCAGAGAATGTTGGTTTGAAGATTTTCAAAGAGCGTAGATAACTGAATGTCAGATCTCTTCAAACTAACTTGGAATCCTATATTTATAGGTTACATGACCAATGTTCGATTGTATTCTTCATTAAATATGATGAGTAAAGATGTCTTCTTTCATCTTAATTCTTTGTACCTTCTCATAAATGTGAGACAAGACTCTTTCCAAAAAAAATGAGAGTAGTTACTGTAACTATTAAAGTGAACTGCTTGCATGTACCATTTTTTGTAAAGATTTGAATATCTGATTCATGTGCAATTATGGCCATAAGTTTGTATATGCTCTTGATGTACATGAATAGTTACGTCTCTTGAACAAATATTGAAGATGATAAATCAGTTCAACTGCAAGATCATCAACGATTGGCAGTTTGAACTATTGTGGTCAGTTGACAGATTACCAGCGGTTTGGAGATTTTAAATATATTTGAGTAGTTTGACATATATGAGCATGCAGTTCAAAACTTCCCAAACAGTTGGTAAGTCTTGGAAACATCCAGAATTGGTTGAGATAACTTGAATGGATTAAACAATCTTGAACGGTTCTGAATCGATAGAACTGTTTAGAGCTTCTGAACTGTTGAACGATTGAGAGTCTTGAGCTGATGGGTGAACTACATGCGATACAAGTCAAGGCAATTTGATCTATAAAAATGAGTTGTTTTTTTAAGAGATCTAATAAATATTATGCTCAAGTTTCTCTCATTTAAGATTTATATTGGCTCGAACTCAATTCGATCATTAATGATCATGAGGTTCAAGCTTGACTCATTTTGAAATTATTAAGCTAGTGAATAGCTCGAGCTTGATTCGTTAAGAGCTTGTTTGACTTTTTTAACAAGCCTGGATCGAGCTCGGCTCGTTAAGCAAGTTCATTGTCAAGTTCGGTAAGTATATAATAGTGCTCGAGTTTGATCTTGTTAAACATACAACAGAGCTCGATTTCGAGTTTGTTAAACATACAATATTACATTAACTATTTTTATTGGATAATTTTAAGTTAAATTAACAAAAAAATAATTCATCATATATTATTCTAATTATTTTTGTATATTTTAAATTTAATTTCTGATTCATTCATAAATAAAAACATAAATATGATCCTATAATTAATATATTAACAAGTTTTATTTAGATAATATTATTAAAATAAAAGTCTAAAATATCATTTATCATATATGGTTTTAAAATGTTTTTAGATGTTTTAAATTGAATTTTTATTTCATTTCATTTCATTAAAAAAATTTCTTGATCGAATAGTGAACAGATAAATGTTATTATGTAATCTTATCTTTGTTCTATTCTCATTCATTCCATTCATTACGTAATAAACTTCATGTTTTAAAACAAGAGTGAATTCATAATTATCAAAAGTTGATGTGCGCAATAATTTTGTGAAAAACTCGGTCAGATTATCACTTCAACATCATTTTTCTTAAGCAAAGTGAAGAAAAAACTTGGGAGATAAATGCATCATCCCGTCGCATTTGATGTATCCATACTTTTTTTTTTTGCCAAGAAATACATGTAGCACGATATTCGTAGATCTTCATGATATATTAATTCTATCATAAAGTAAATAAGCATCCAATTTGTGATATTCCTTTTGTGTCAGATAGGTATCTGCATACCTAATTAAATTACAAATAACAAGCATTAAAATAAAATAAATCACTTATACCACATACATATAAGATATCGAAAATTAATTGTATCCATTAAGGGAGAGAATATCTCTTCATATTCAATACCGTATCTTTGAGAAAACCTTTGTATTACCAATCGAGCTTTGTAGCTTGTCATTTCATTTTTCTATTTCTTTTTTCGTACAAAAGACTCATTTGTAACTAGGGGTGGGATCGGATCAGGACTCGTCCCGAAACACCCTTATCCGATTCCCGCCCCGATAAGAATTGATATTTTTTTCTCTCTCGATCCCTTATCCGAAAAATGTCGGGACCCGAATGTTCGGGATCCTGTCGGGTAGGGAGAGGGAATTCCCGAAATTTTTTTTAAAAAATCTATGAATTTTTTTTAAAAAAATTATGAAGAAACTCAAACAATTTCTTAGTACATTACAAATAAAGTAAAATTTCTTTGTATATAACTATTAAAAACTAAAATATCTTTTTAGTACATTACAAATAAACAGAAACAACTATTTGGTTAATATAATAAAAACATATAATTATTCGGAATAATAAAAAACAAAATAAAAATTTATAACTCAACATTAATATTAAAACAAATAAATATAAATATAAAAAATAATTATTTGAGAGATAATTATAAAATATTAATATTAAAACAGAATTATAAAAACTATTTCTATTTTTTTAATTAAAAAATATTATTAATATATTCGGGTCGGATCGAAAATCTCGTTGGGTAGGGTTGTTGATCCTGATCCCGTTCTCGAAATTGATCGGGTAGGAAAAAAATCCAACCACTTGGATCGGAAAAAATTCGAAACAGGAAAAATTCGGGACGAAAATCGGAAAGCTCAAAGAATTTTGTCAATTTTGACGGCCCTATTTGTAACTCATAGGAATTAATCCTTTTGATGTTTGGGAAACAGGAACCATAACCTCACATTTCGCTATTGTATTGCAATTGTTCATCATGGCCAATCATTTCTATCACAACATCGACTAAGAAATTTTAGATATAGATCGTCATAAAATCAAATGCCACGTCATGGGCAAATTTATCGTGACAATAATTTTCAATTTAATCATTTTTACGTTTTAACATAAATTTTCAAGATCTATTGATTTTTATGTACTCGAACTTTTTCGGGGGGTTTGACCAACAATTTTTCAGACTGATCAATTAATGATTCATATTTGTTGATTTGGGCATCTATATTATTTGCTCATTTTCTTTTTGTGGATTTTTTTCTTTGGATTCAATTGGTCTATCACTCTTGATTCGAGCAGCTGACTCTTTGTTTGACTATTCATTCGGAACATCAGTATGTGCTGGAGCATTAGAAGTCAAAATGTATGATTTATTTACCAATTTCCCCATTAAATACATCAAGTAATTTATTTGCAATATCTTGTAAATGGATTATTTTTGAACTCACATTCATCTGTCTGACAATCAAATTGATATAATATGCATTCCAAGTTAATTCACTTGGTGATTTCATATTTTCGTCAACGCATATTAAAATTTATTCTTATATGAGAAATATTAGAAAGCTATTTATAAATGAGAAAATGTCGTGGTAACTAATCAGTCTGATGTGTATAAGTATTGTTATATGCAAAATATCATGTCCCTAAACATATGTGGGGAGTTTTTTTTTTTTTTTTTTTTCTCATTATCAATTATTAGCTATCAATTGGAAACGTTTAATTCATAAATTTACAAAACCATTTTGTATATGAACATTTTCAACGCGATGTTCAAGAATTATCTCAATTGATATATATACTACAATAGTCATTAAATGTTAAGGATGTGAATTTATTAGCATTATCAAGAAAAATCCTCTTAATGAGATATTCTTCAAATTCTGCTCTTAATCGAATTACTTGAGTCAATAATATTGCAAACACCAATTTGCGATATAATATAGTAAAAATACATGTGTCCATCATGTACAGATTTCAATCAAAACTATAAAATAATTAAATTGTCCACATAATGAGTGAATGTGTCCATAAAAATTACCTCGTATTATTTCTAAAAATGCAAGTGATTCAATATCACCTTTAGTTAGTGAAGGCTTATATTTAATTTGTTATGAGAACAAACAACACATTAGAATTATTTATTCTTGTTCTTTAATTGATGTCCATGTTAATTCTCAACATATTTTTTCGCATTATTGTAAAATTTGGATTTCCCAAGCCATAAAAATTTTCAGATCAATGAATTCCTTAGATAGATATTGCATTCGTCTCCACTATATATTTATTTGATGTAGTATAAGTCAGAAGCAAATGTCGACAATCAATAATATATACATTTATTTTTCGATACTTCTTCTACAATAAAAAGATATTCTTTATCTTCTTGGCTAATAGTCTTAATATAATATCTATTTTGCACATATCCTGAAAACCTAATAAATTTTTTTGAAACTTAGGAAAGAATAATGTATTAGTAATTATAACATTTGTCTCTCCTGCATAATATAATATTTGCTCTTCAAAAGACTTCAGTAATGCTTGTATTTTTCAGACATTGTGTTGACATTAGTTTTTTATCTCATTTAAAAATATGAGAAATATTTATTTTCTTGAATATGGAATGTGTCATTGCACTGTCAATACGACATAAATCTTCATTGATTTCATGTCTAAAATCCATATTCTATTCATAATTATAAAAACAATCAAACAAACATAAAATTTGCAATTAAACAGCGCCAAATAGTATCAAATAAACCATATTAACGTCATAAACATAAGAGTTAGATAAATCAAAACATATTAATAAACGATAGATAAAATAATTAGTATTTTGTACGTTTTCATTTCCAATCAAATGATCAATGATCTCATTCATGCATGTATTCAAAGAAATCAAAAATATCAAAGTGTGCTAAAAGATATTGGACTTGACTTAATTAATCTTCACCTTGATAAATAAAATTAGTTTCGGCATTCTTTGTCTTTTCTTTTGATGCTTGATAAAATCAACAAGGTGTTAGGGAATAAGATAATTATGATATCAATGATCTTTACTTCCACATCTATAGAACTTACACTTCAACAAAAACGCCTAACAACAATGTATTTTATCCGTTGTCTTTTAAAGAGTAAAAACTGTTGTAATTGATGACGTTGTTAAAAGTACGCTCAACAACAACGATTTTCAAACTGTTGTCTTTTTAGACGAACAACAACTATGCAACCATTAAAAACCGTTGTCTTTTAAATCAAAGACAACAGTTTGACAATGGTTTGAACCCGTTTTCATTTAATAATCAAGTAAAACGGATAAAAACCCGTTGTCTTTTTTTTTTTCATGTGCAAAAAAAAATTCATATGCATTTTTTCCTATTATAAACCACTCAAAATACAAAATTCAAAATTCAAAAATAAAATTTAATATACAATACGCTAATGTATTCATGATAAACGAAATACAACAAAAACCATAAACATAAAAATCTAAATTTAACTTCAAAATCAATCTTCACAAAGAAGCTACATCCTCTTCAACTTCGAGGCATACTTTTATGTCATGGCTTGACATACATTCTTGTAGCAAAAATTCAAGGAACCATAACTACATCAATGAATACTTCAATGAAAGAAAAACTTTTAAAAAACATAGATATAACCAAAGTGAATGGTTTAGTGCCAAATCGAAGCTTTCATTGATATTCATTTTATATTGACTTCAAACACGAAATTCAAAAGCATATAGATCAAGAAACATGATTTTCATATCACATATGGATTGCATGCTCTTTATTTCATCAAGATCCTAATCCTCAAAAATCACTACGTGCCTAGAAATATTCAAACCACAATCTATTGACCGTGTGAAATTTTTTTGCCTTTAGTTTGTGGGTACTTGGAATTTTTACATAAAGATCATAGAATTATGGCTCATCGTGCACTATCAGTTTTGATGCATTATTTTTCACATAACAATTAGGACATAATAAAACATGAAAACTATGTAAAGAAGCCAAGCACTGTGAAAACCTCACCTTAGGACCAGAAAACTGTGAAGCAAAGTAAAGCACCATGTTTCCATAGTCTGACATATATATGAGAATTTTAGCCAAATTTGATACCAAATTTTGGACATTGATAAGTATACTAGACAAATATCCAATACAAAGTTATCTTGGCAATGACACTCACACTTGTTGAGCCAAGGCCCTTGGCAACAGGAACATCAGCTAAGTTTAGATTTGCATATCAATAGAAACTAAAAAATAAGACGAATGACTATACAAAAGGAAGATTGGAGATAATCCTTTCACAATTTAGTCTATTTATCAAATTATTGAGTCCGAAAATGCAAGAAATCTTGATTTCGATGATAAATTTTTTTTTAAATTTCAGCACACCTTAGTTTCTGGCGAGCTGAATTTTTTTGATGATATCTCATACTCGATGATCGAAATGACCAGCGTCCAAAACCATTGAATAGCCAACACAAAAATCTTCAAGTCATATGTCATACCAGTTGTGGGGACCTCGGGTTGCTAATCTCGTCTCAGGGCAAATCACGATTAATTAAACAATTAATCATATCAATTAAAAGATTAAACTGAACAAGAGCAAAAGAAATTTTTTTTTTTAAAACTCAGATGTCTCGCTCGAGCGGTGAAACTTGCCCGCTCGAGCGAGCAACAAAACCTGTTCTCGGGTTTCTGGCAGAAATGGCCGCGCTCGAGCGACTAAATTCGCCTGCTCGAGCGCACGTGCCCTGTCCAGAATTTTACAGATTCATCTTTTGCTGTCCAGTTCTGAATTTTCAATCTCAACAATCCAAAACTCAACCTGAATCATGGTTGATCAAATTAGGAACATGCATATAATCATATATAAAGACTTTAGCATCTAATCATGCGATTCTTACATCAAACGGATAACGTAAAAGGCATTAAATCACAAGCTACACCAAAAGTCATAAGTGAGCTTCAAGTATCAAGTCTTCTACTAGGTTTGATGTACTCTAATACATATTCGTTCAGCTATAGCCCGAGTCCTCACGTGCTAAGTCTCGCTCCCAAGCTGTCAATGTCATCTCAGACCAGCTCCTGCCCCATCTGTTGTGATGCACACATACAAAACAAAACAACAGCCGGATAAACTCCAGTGAGAAATTATCTCAGTATAAGCGACATATAAAGCGTTAAATAAATCATAACGACTCTATTTAAATCGACTCAACAAATAGAGTAAATAACGCTTCTATCGATCGATCGGAAATTGATTCATTCAACTTCGTTACCATCAAGATTCGTAAACGATCTTGACATGGATATCCATCTATCGTAGCCATTCTGGGCTAGAAAATAAGGTCACCCTCCGACCTCGGCATAGAATCAATTCATATCCTCATCGTATCAAAATCATATCGACTCAAAATCAAAGACCCACTACCTGGGATGGATCGACAACATCAAAATCAAATCAAAATAATAAATACGTATGTGGTTTTGACGGGACAACTCAAGAAGAATCGATCTTGAGTTTCAAAATCCCTGACTCTCGATGTCGTCATTATACCTTCGTATTTCCTCTGTTTTGAATGCTTCAAATCTAAAAAATAGCATCAAAACATTCATATCATGCTTCATTCTATTCAATAATTTTAGAATCGAGTCACAATCATCAATATATCTTCAATCAAATTCATTTCAAACCTCACTTCATCTTCTTCGGTTCGAATTCGTAGTCTTGAGTTGTTAGCCTTCAAACTAGTCTGAAACTGAGAAATAAAATTGTTATATCATCGATAACATCTAAAATAACATCTCATCTCAGTCATAGGCTATCAAAACGGCTTCAAATCATCAATCGACGACATAGAGATTAAAAATCGGTAACCGACGAAATATCGAATTCGAATCTAACTTATTTAACCTCATGAACGTGTGATATATCAGCACTATAACCTCATACACCAGCATATCAACACAATCAGCTGCTATAACTATCTATATACATACTGGAAATTATAACAAGTTCATTCAAGAATCAATCTTCGATTCGTTTTCGATATCGGAATGTAAATACGTTGAATAACGTAAACATAACATCAATTCCTGATATCTATCAAATTTCAATCTTCAAAACTTTCCGAAGTAATTCAAAACTTACATCAAGTCGAAGTACTTGTCGTAAGGATTCCAGAACTCTTTTCGGAATCGAAATCGAACGATCGGACAAAAGTTACGGGGTTTTGAAAATCGAAAATTCAAAAGGAAATAAGGTTTCGGGTTCTGTTCTCTATTCCTTATTCGATTTTTCTGAATTCCAAATGCACTAACACGTTAATAAGCTGAATAAGCAATTTCAATAAATGGATATGTATTGCTTAATTGCAATTTAGTCCCTAAAACTTCACAAATTGCAATTCAGTCCTCGGCCTTCGTTTTAATTCAATTTCAATCCAAAATAATTTATGAATATTAGAATTAAAATCGAAACTCTAAATATTCCCAAATTAAATATACTCGGATTAAAATTAAATAAATTTGGATTAATTAAATAATCCTGGCCTTTTGCACTTTAGCCCTTCGAACTTCGATATTTGCAAATCAGTCCCTGATCGGGTTTCACTTCCGAATTAAATCATATTAATTCTCAAAACTTGGAATTAAATCTTAAATTTCATAAATATTCAAATCAAATATTTATTCTTTTAATTTAAGAATTTCCGGAATTTAATTCTCAAAATCCATAGATTCTCAAATTAAATATTTTCGGCTCGAAAATTAAATCTATAATTTCCATTACTTCTCAAATCAATATTTGCCCAAAATATGGAATTTAATTCTCAAATCCCATAATTAATAATTTAATATTTTCGGGCCTTACAATTCCTCCCCTCTAAGGAATGATTTCGTCCTCGAAATCGTATTCATCCGGAATATCAAATCTGATAGACTGGATGATTATCTGAAGTGATTCTCACTTCAATCATCCAACTCTGCATTTCGTATATCATCTCATCTTTCAATCTCTTGTCAGATTATTTCTTCGAATCTGCTTTTATTCTCTTGTATTCGATATCTATTCAGTTGTACTTTAATTAATTGAAAAGAAATCTCCCTGAGTTGTTTTATCCTTAATCAAGGATTTGTCGAATAATCGACTTAACTCAAAATCTTTTCAATATCTATATCATCTGATTCAAGTACATAGAAAGAATCTACTGATATTTCCTTCACTTAGTCAAGTGGAACAACTCGAATTCATCCAATCAAACTGAAAAGAATAATCTTTTAATAACATCACTAATTATGTCGAACTGTCAAACAATAAATCTTTCAAGAATTTCATCAATTCTGTCTGACATCTCATACAGTGCTATTCAATTTTATTAACGACTTGCTTCTTTCTCTATATCATTCTATACAGAGTATAGAACATAAAACAATTCTACACTGTTATTATACTTCGGTAGTATCATTTCAACACAAAGAAATTTGATCTCTTCTCATCATATCATCAAAGTACAATCTCAATAGCAACTTGATAGTTGTTACAGGAATTATCATAGTCAAGTGACAATACATCAATCAATTAATACCGAATCAGGTAATATAGTTCTGAGAATATTCTCAAAATCTGGAAAATCAACTCGGATAATCCATCGATCAGAGAATGGTATAATGCAATCACATATATCCAAACTCTCAGAACATCGATCAATCGATGACATAATCTCTCGAATAAATCTAGTCTTTATCGTGAAAATAGATTTTAATCATTCATGTAATCTCATCATATCAGTAACTTCTTAACAATTATCTATTCATATCTGTGTCACATCTTATACAGCATATTCTTAAAATTTGATTAGTCTGTTTTGAATATCATTAATCAGAGAATAATATGCTGTATTCACAGATTTCAAAGTACTCAGAGCTTTTGAAAATCTATATCATGTCTGATATCATTTATTCTCGAAATCTGATTTATCTACTATGGCTATTCTTCAATTCAAGGATAACATCTTGTACTTTCACATCCAAAAAAGTACTCAGAGCCTTCTGATCGTCTGTATTACAATTCAAGAGGAAACCTAATGTCTCAATTGAAACAATAATTCTTGGCTTACTGTGCATCTCGTAACAATTCTGACCACAATCAGTTATCTGATTATATAGATAGATCATCATATTCAGTAATTCAAATCAATCTGATCATAAATCATATCATCTTATTCAGTCATTTCAATCAATCTGATCATAACTACTACCTGTTTAAATCATATAAACTGCTTCATCTTGGTAGTTTAGCAAAATAATCTATCAAATCATAATCTCGTTTCAATTTCTGAAGTTTCCAAACTATCATTGAACCAATCTAGTCAATGCTTTTCAATTTCAACTGAAACTCCCTATACATTTAGCTTCTAAAATGTATTATTTTTGTCATATCTAGTTGCTCTATCTTCTGATAAAACAACTTTTAGATGAATATTGAATTCATTGTTGTGCAATTCTTCCAGAAACTGATATCTCTTGTTGGAAACATCAAGCACAATCAAATAATCAATCAAAATCACATTCATCCACACAAATCTGCGACTTCAATTCATATTTCAATTTGACATTCGTTATTGAATTCTCATTGCTTCGGTTTACTTTCTGTATTTCTTTCATCTTCTGAACAATGCTGGCTTATTTCCAATCGAAAATCATTCTGATTGGTATATATTCGTCTGAATATGTAAACCAGGATACACAGAAATCTAAAATCAATTCATCGAATATCTATATCATTCCTCATTTCCGTTTCTCAATCGAATTCTAATCACTTGATCTTATCTCAATGTGCTTTAATCCTTCCAAATCGATTCTCACTTAATTTGGATTACAGTAATTCTTACTGTTTTAGTATCTATCTCGGCACTCAAGCACATAAATTCAAAGATCAATCAATCAAATATTCATCTCGTTTCTTCGTTCTATTTTCCAATTCTTAGTAAATCATATCATCAACCCAAAATTTTTGCCGATAAATCGAATTGGAAATTCTATCAGTTACGAGCCAAAAATATCAAAATATACTGAATGTATACATCAAACAATCAATAACTCTTGAAATTCATAATCAGGGAAACTCACTCAAGTCAAGGTCATCCAAAGAACAATATTCTGAATGACAAACTGCTAAGTGAAAACAACTCACTAGCATCTCAACTCAAGACGAGTAAATCAATTCAGACTCTAACAAAGAATAAGAGTCCATCAAAATCGATTGAGGTCTAATATCAAAACCTCAGAATCGATATCAAGAATTTCAAAAATCATGATTTTATGATGTAATAACTTCAGTAAAATCAAATAAAAGACTCATCTGTAACTGATTTTCATATCGTCATCATCTCTTCTCTAAACCTCAAAAGCAGTATTCGATTCATAAATTCATCAATTCACAATTAATTTCCAGTTCACAACTTAAACTAAAGTCGAGAATCTTACTAGAATATATCTGCAATCTCTACTCATCAGCATATCTGTCAATTCTGGTTTGATCATGAACATATCTAGTGCATAGAATATACTTATTTCGGAACATTTCTGTAATCAATCATAAGATATACTGAATCGAAATCAGAGAATCTTAATTCTAGATCCCATATCATATCATCATATTCATATGCACATTATGTTCCTACTGATCTAATTTAATCGCTTTTATCATCAATCTTCTGATAATCTGTATCAGGTTATTGCATCATCATCTATCATGCAACCTAAATAGATATCTCAAGATGAACAAAATCATGTTCAATTCATTTCATCGAAGAAGTAGTTCCATTCTTTAGTTCAATTCACAAAATCTCTTTTCAGATACAGAGGTAAGATATAATAAAGCTTTCAGCTATCATATATCTCTTGCACCAATAACATAAACAGACTAAATAAATAAATCTGTTACCTGTAATCTCATTCCCAGGTGCATTTTCATTCTGATCCTCTGTTTATTTCTGGAATTATTCTTCATTCGAAATTTCCTCTGAATCTGTTTTACTTCGAACATATTCTATCATTTCTGCCTGAACTGTCTTTACACTGATTATTAGAATATCTTCCTCCACAATGAGTGCAATAATCTCTAACATCCTCTGTATCCAGAACTAGACTAATCTGTCTCGGTTCGCTAGAGCTTGAGAATTACTTTCGTATCGTTGACTTCATATCTGCTCTGGAATAGAAATTGCAGCCAAAGTACTGATTATCTCACATACTGCAACATATCTACAATTTCATTCATTTTGCCTCGTCATTCAACTTCAGTTCTTTTAGTCAAAGCTATGTCTTTCAGAAAATGTTTCAGTCGTCAACATTTATTCAGACATATTCTTCGAATTCAAGCCATTAAATAATTCACTCAATCTTGAGATTTTCATCATTTACAATTCAAAGAATCATAATAGGCTTGAAAATTCTAATAAGGCATTCCTCAAGATTCAAAATATTCAGCTTCTAGAGGGTATATTTTTCTTTCTCATCATTTCTATCTGTTGTGGCAAAGAACTATAAACAAAATTCTGTTCTAAGCACTTACCAATAATCAATATACCTCTGCCTTCTAATCATTTTTTCATCAGAATCCACCAGTTGGTTGCTAGGTTTCGAAGTTGGTATTCAATCAATCTAATATTATATTCACCTGTATCTTCGAAAAAATGTGATCAACTGATCAGGTTCTTCAAGCCAACTTCTACCTGCAATAACATCTATTCATTCGCTGATGTACTATTCTATTCAATCAAAAATACTTCGTTCAGCTGAGCAATACAGTTATGTTCAGTCTGACCATACCATTCTGTTCAGTCTGGGGTGCTTACGTCACCCAAAGAATACTGTTCTCTTCGATTATGGGTGCTTACATCACCCGGGAAAATCTTATAACAAATCGATAAGAAATTCATAAATTTACAAATCAGTAAATTAATCACTTTAATTTCGAAAGTAGATCAAACTCACATTCAATTCATCAAATTATCCAAATCAAGTAATGCAAATAATGCAATACTATATATGCATGTGACTCACTCTACCCCGCTCAGCTTCTATCTCAGTCCAGAAACTTAGGCTCTGATACCACCTGTTGTGGGGACCTCGGGTTGCTAATCTCGTCTCAGGCCAAATCATGATTAATTAAACAATTAATCATATCAATTAAAAGATTAAACTGAACAAGTGCAAAAGAAATATTTTTTTTTAAAAAAAACTCAGATGTCTCGCTCGAGCGGTGAAACTTGCCCACTCGAGCGAGCAACAAACCCTACTCTCGGGTTTCTGGCAAAAATGGCCGCGCTCGAGCGACTAAATTCGCCCGCTCGAGCGCACTTGCCCTGTTCAGAATTTTACAGATTCATCTTTTGCTGTCCAGTTCTGAATTTTCAATCTCAACAATCCAAAACTCAACCTGAATCATGGTTGATCAATTTAGGAACATGCATATAATCATATATAAAGACTTGAGCATCTATTCATGTGATTCTTACATCAAACGGATAACATAAAAGGCATTAAATCACAAGCTACACCAAAAGTTATAAGTGAGCTTCAAGTATCAAGTCTTCTACTAGGTTTGATGTACTCTAATACATATTCGTTCAGCTATAACCCGAGTCCTCACGTGCTAAGTCTCGCTCCCAAGCTGTCAATGTCATCTCAGACCTGCTCCTGCCCCATCTGTTGTGATGCACACATACAAAACAACAGCCGGATAAAGTCCGGTGAGAAATCATCTCAGTATAAGCGACATATAAAGCGTTAAATAAATCATAACGACTCTATTTAAATCGACTCAACAAATAGAGTAAATAACGCTTCTATCGATCGATCGGAAATTGATTCATTCAACTTCATTGCCATCAAGATTCGTAAACGATCTTGACATGGATATTCATCTATCGTAGCCATTCTGGGCTAGAAAATAAGGTCACCCTCCGACCTCGGCATAAAATCAATTCATATCCTCATCGTATCAAAATCATATCGACTCAAAATCAAAGATCCACTACCTGGGATGGATCGACAACATCAAAATCAAATCAAAATAATAAATACGTATGTGGTTTTGACGGGACAACTCAAGAAGAATCGATCTTGAGTTTCAAAATCCCTGACTCTCGATGTCGTCATTATACCTTCGTATTTCCTCTATTTTGAATGCTTCAAAACTGAAAAATAACATCAAAACATTCATATCAAGCTTCATTCTATTCAATCATTTTAGAATCGAGTCACAATCATCAATATATCTTCAATCAAATTCATTTCAAACCTCACTTCATCTTTTTCGGTTCGAATTCGGAGTCTTGAGTTGTTAGACTTCAAACTAGTCTGAAACTGAGAATTAAAATTGCTATATCATCGATAACATCTAAAAGAACATCTCATCTCAGTCATAGGCTATCAAAAAGGCTTCAAATCATCAATCGACAGCATAGCGATTAAAAATCGGTAACCGACGAAATATCGAATTCGAATCTAACTTATTTAACCTCATAAACGTGTGATATATCAGCACTATAACCTCATACACAAGCATATCAACACAATAAGTTTCTATAACTCTCTATATACATACTGGAAATCATAACAAGTTCATTCAAGAATCAATCTTCGATTCGTTTTCGATATCGGAATGTAAATACGTTGAATAATGTAAACATAACATCAATTCCTGATATCTATCAAATTTAAATCTTCAAAACTTGCCGAAGTAATTCAAAACTTACATCAAGTCGAAGTACTCATCGTAAGGATTCCAGAATACTTTTCGGAATCAAAATCGGACGATCGTAACAAAAGTTACGGGGTTTTGAAAATCGAAAATTCAAAAGGAAATAAGGTTTTGGGTTCTGTTCTCTATTCCTTATTCGATTTTTCTGAATTCCAAATGCACTAACACGTTAATAAGCTGAGTAAGCAATTTCAATAATCGGATATGTATTTCTTAATTGCAATTTAGTCCCTGAAACTTCACAAATTGCAATTCAGTCCTCGGCCTTCGTTTTAATTCAATTTCAATCCAAAATAATTTAAGAATATTAGAATTAAAATAGAAACTCTAAATATTTCCAAATTAAATATACTCGAATTAAAATTAAATAAATTCGAATTAATTAAATAATCCTGGCCTTTTGCACTTTAGCCCTTCGAACTTCGATATTTGCAATTCAGTCCCTGATCGGGTTTCACTTCCGAATTAAATCATATTAATTCTCAAAACTTGGAATTAAATCCTAAATTCCATAAATATTCAAATCAAATATTTATTCTTTTAATTTAAGAATTCTCGGAATTTAATTCTCAAAATCCATAGATTCTCAAATTAAATATTTTCGGCTCGAAAATTAAATCTATAATTTTCATCACTTTTCAAATCAATATTTGCCCAAAATATGGAATTTAATTCTCAAATCCCATAATTAATAATTTAATATTTTCGGGCCTTACACCAGTTGGATTAAATCGGATGTTATCTAGATCAAACTGCCGTCTCAAAACTGAACTGAAACTGAACTAGATGAGCTTAAAACAGACATCAGTAGATCTTGAGCAATTTTGGTATTTTGGCCATATCTCGCAGCTCGGTTATCCAAATGGAATGATTCAGTATGATTTACAAACATAAGATGATGATCAACAAATCATATTTAGAAGTCAAAGTTTGAATTGGAGCATAAGAATCTGATAAACTGCATTCAAGTATCTAGTTCTGCAATGAAATTTTGCAGAGCAGAATTTTCGACAGAGTTGAGCGTTTTGAGCATATCTCTCTCATAGAAACCCCTAATTGAGTGATTCTTAATGCATTAGAAAGATAAAACAAAGAGCTACAACTTTTATTTCATCACTTTTCCCAAAATTAATGAATCAAGAGATATAAACAAGAAAACATTACTATTGAAAAGAGTAGTGCTAAAATATGAAGTACTGAAAAATAGTAGATTTCAAAATGCAGCAGAGTTCAAACCAGTATTCGCTAAAAACCAATAGCCGCTAAAAACTAGTATCCGATGCAACCAGTAGTTGTTGAAACCAGTAGAAGCAGTAGCTACTGCACCAGTAGAGCCCAAATCAGCAGAAGATGAAGAAAGTGGCCAGAAGCATGAATACGACTGTTTCAATGACAGAAATAGTACAAAACTATTACTAACGGTCATATTCTTGTATCTAACGTATATATCTCTCTTAGAGGCTTTAAGTACAACATCATTTAGAAAATCAAAGAGAGAAGAAGGACATCTTAACAAATTTATCAGCTAGTTGAGAGCTTGCCCTTTGTGTGAAGAACACAACAGATTTCTTGAGCTTTCATAGTCAAGTTCTTCACACTCCAACTCACTCACACACAAAAGAGAGATGTATTTCATAGAACAGTTAAGTGAGAGTCTTTGTACAAAGACATTAAAGAATGTGTAATCTTTGTATTTGGTTGTGAGACTTGTTGTCCCAACCATAGTTGAGAGATGCTAGGAGTTCCGATTTAGGCGATGAAACGACCCTAACTCTATAATAAATAAATATGCGGAAAATTTTTTTTTTTTATACTTACTAAATAAAATATGTACATATATGCCCATACATATATGCACAGAGTAAAAATATTTAAAATGAATAACCAATTAAATACTTAAATAAAAATTGCATTCTTAAAAATATAATAATAAATATCTGAGTCAAACATTAATTAAAATATACTGCATAAATAAATAAAAGTTTGCATGCACTGAAAATAATAAAAATATGTATCATGCTGACAACACAAAAACATGCATAGCGACTCAGAATATTTCACGGTCACGGGGCCACTGCATGCATGCTCATACGTCCTCGCCTCCGGTGGGTACAACGTCATCCTCAACGTACTCACCTGCACCATACCAGTGTAGTGAGCCTAGAGGCCCAACATGCTAACATAACAAGGGTTTAAAATAATTTAAACCAATTTAATACTAATACATACATATACATGAATGAGCATGCTTAAAAATTTCATAACATAACTTAACTTAAATAAACATAAATAACATTATACATAACATTATTGAGCAATTCATTTTCTAACATCGCATGGTTGTATCCGTAGTGTAACCTTAAATCATACATTAAATACTGATCAGCGTGGAAACCTACGTACGTGGCCGGTGACGAATCACCTCTTAAATTGGCAGTAAACTGCCCTTCAATCATATGGGGACGAATCCCCCTTAAATTGTCACACTACTTCAACTTCCAACATAAAATATTTTTATTGCTCAACTTAAACATTAAATCATGCATAAAATATTATTTCATGAATGCATGTACTTGAATAAAATGTGTGTCCATCATATATATTTAATTTAAATTTCTTATTAACATATAAATATTAAAATAACTCAAATGCATAAAAATAATTAAATATATAATCAGGACACATGCAAATTTTCTCATGGATGGTCCTGGACTGCTGGCCCTACACTCAAGCCCATTAACTTAAAACTGGCCCATTAACATACTTAAGCCCATTAACTTAACTTTAAGCCCAAATAATTAGTCTAAGCCCAATTAAATTAAATAAGCCCATTAAAATTACACTAAGCCCAATAACACTTAAACTGGCCCAATGGGCCCAAAAACCCAAAGACTGGCCCAATAACTTTTATGGGCTCAAAAGCCCACAAAATTAATGGACTAACTTAATTAAAATTTTAAAAGTCCAAATAAAATTATTTGGGAGTCCAAATAATTTTATTTCAATTTATTAGTCTCAAAAACACATAATTTTGTAAAATACTTAAAAAATAAAATACTCGAGCCCGGCCCACCAAACTCGGACCCGAACTCACTGACCCGACCCACTACCTAACCGACCCGACCCGGACCACTCAGACCCGACCCGGACACCTAAACTAGCCCAGCCCGATCCCCCTCCCCCCCTTGCCTCTCGGCCGTGAGCAGCAGGCCCTCTTGGCCTGCTGCCGGCTCCGGCCGCCCCTGGCCGGAGCGCCGCCGCCCGGACGTAGCCCACGTCCGGGCGGACCTAACCCAGTCGGGCCCCAGTCCCCATGCAGCCAGGAACCCTGAACCCGAAGCCCCTGAACCCGTAACCCTAAACTGTGACCATCTTGGGGCCGATTGATGTAGCTCGGTCATGGCTCCATTCCAGCCTGAACCGTCCGACTCCAACCGACCCTAAGGCTCCTTAGGACCCTCCTGAACCCTAGCCAACAGCCCTTGACCGATCTATATCAACAAAACGTGAACATGAAGCAAGGCCAGAAAAAAAAATCGAACCCTTCAACTCTTTTCTAAAAAAAATTTCGAAAGATTTAATGCATAAACTATCAACACAATATAGATATCTGATTGGCACGAAAAGTTGAAAGAAAATCATGCCTTTCACCGATTTGTAGCGTTAGAAACGTGTACGACGGACTTCGGGACGGCGGGACGACAACGGGGTACCTTGGCCTTGCTTGGAACCTTCGAATTAATTGGCTATGGGGTCTTGGAGGTTGCTGGAGCGTTGGAGGGGATGATGAATAGTAGGGGTGGCGGCTAGGTGTGTGATCGGTAGGTTGAGGGATGGGTTTGGGTAGATTAGGTTTTAATATATAAGGAAATAGGTTTTTAGGTTAATTAATAATACTAGAAAAATATCATATAAATTTAAGCATCCTAAATACACGTTCAAATCATAAAATTAGATTAAAATTTATAAAATCCCGAAATTAAAAATTAGGGGAATTTTAAAGATAAGAAAAAGTCATTAAAATGGCTTAACTTTGAATAAAAAGGACTCCTAAAATTATATAAAGTCAAATACTTAAAATTTTGAGATAATAAAACTCAAAATAATATTTTAAGGCTCTAAAAAGGCTCATAAAATAATTTGGATGGAAAGTTGTCATCTCGTCCGTCCACGGTCCCGTCTACGCGATCAAATAATTAAAATACTAAAAATCATAAAAATCACTAATTATGGGTTAAATGCTTAAAAATAACTTAAATCATGCATAAATAATTCACATAATTATTTAACCCATAAATCATAAATTTAAATAATTAAATATCCTAATTATGCAGGCGGATTTATGTAATTAAAAATACCGGGTGTTACAGGCGATGAGTAAGTTCTAAAGTTGGAGTGAGTTCTTACAAAGAGTTGTAAAACCAAAGTCTTTTAGTGGAATCCTCCCAGAAACGGTAAAAGGGGTGACATAGGAACGGTTGAGTCTCCGAACATCCATAAAAAAAATTGTGTCTCTTTACTTTATCGCATTTACTTCTTGTTGTTGTTTTTGGACTATTTGCTAAATAATTTTGATAGGCTCATAATATTTATATTTTTAGTATCATATTTCTCGGGTTTTTATCTTTTGAATATGTTAATTGGTGTGTTTTTGTCGTATTTTGTAGTTGGAGGAAGTTTGATGATCTTGGAAAAAATTTGGGCTAAAAAGTTGAATTCTATCACATTTGGAGTTGTCAAGATAAATTTTGAGAAATTGAGCAAACTTGAAGAGGTGCTGAAGCAAGGCGTGGGCGCGCTGTGTTACTACGATATTACTGTTTGGTGGGAATTGAAGATTTCAGAATTTGAGAAGAAAATACCATATTTTAGGAATTCTAAATATGGTATTTAATTTATGAAAGAATTTTGAAGAGAAGATTTTCTTTTAGATAAATATTGTTGGAGATTTGTTTTTTTATTTAAACAATTATCAAGATTATCTTGTAGATAATATTATCTTTTTTCTAGATTATTTTTACCTTTTCTCTTAGGCTTTTTACACGTTAGTTTTGAGATTAGAGGGAGAACAGATTTCTGCCTCCTTCTGCACGCTCTGCACGGCCAGAGTTCTTCTCTTTTCATTTTCATAATTTCTAGGTTTAATCTTTTATATTTCTAGGGAATTATGAATCCAACTATGCTTGGCTAAGTTTTTATTTCTGATTCAAGGGATATTTTTCTGTATTTCAATTCATCACTGTAAGGTTATGCGTTTAAATTGATGTTCTTGCTTGTTTCTAGTATTTGTTGATTTATGATTTATTTCATGAAAGTTGTAGGTCAATTAATCTGACAAATTAATTGGTTTTACGTTTTTTGAATGCTATCCATGAATTCAGTGATTCGTAATTGTCATGAATGATTGGTACTTGAGTAGTGATAGATTATGTGTGTTGTGCTATCATAACATATTTGATCTAAATAAATCAATGAAACTAGGTTTAATAATTGCAGCTATCTCGATTGTTAGATTTTAGGATTAACTGTTTTCACAAATCTAAAAGATATTTTTAATCAATATGGAACGCTATCGTTCCCAGTTGGTTATTGATAAGTTTTGACTAGATGCTGGGTTTGGTCAATTAAAATAGGAAAACACAAAAATCTTAGTGGCTATCCCTATGATTTTAAGGTTAATTGCTAGAAACTGCATGAATAAATTATTTGTTAGCCGATGACCAGTGATATGATTGGAATACGGAAATTTCTTGAATCAGAATTTGGTAATGTAATAAATTTTTTCTTTTAATTATTTGTTCATCTCATTTATTTAATTATTGCATTAGTCTTAATTTTTTATTTTATTACTGCAAACCACAAATCCCCCCTTTTTATTTGTTATTCCTCGAAAGAAATAAATATCTGTTCCCTGTGGATTCGACCCTGCTCACCACTAAACTCATTTTTTTTAAGAAGTAGGAATTTTAAGTTTGTTGGCTAACGACAGTCCAATCAAATTTTGGCATCGTTGCCGGGGAACGGTGCAAATTTTATTTCTTTAGAGTTTTGTATTTTTATTTTTATTATTATTTTCTTTTTATGCCTCGTTCTTCTCGTACAGGTGAACTATAATACATTCCAGAAATCGAGAAGACAGCTAGGAGGTTGAGAAAAAAAGCGCGGCTGCGAAGTACTCCTTAACAAAAATGAGTTTAGTAGTGAGCAGGGTCGAATCCATAGGGAACAGATATTTATTTCTGTTACGCCTTAAACGCATACAAATATCGTGTTATGAGATTAATGTTTTTAATGCAGTAACAAGTCTCATAATATTATGTTTTGATGATTACAAAACTCGGTTAATTGTTACTAACCATTTAAAGTGAGATTTTACAGATTAGATTTATTGATGATTAAATTCTTGGAAGCTATTTTGAAGCTATACATGTATTTATAAAGTCTTGTATTGCTCATTGAATGGATGAAACATTGTTAAGAGATATGAAGAAAAAGACAAGAAGAAGCCAAAGTATGGAGAATCAACTTCCGAAAATTACTGAGAAATTTCTATGCATTGAAATCCAATCTTCACCAGTCATAATCTTGATGAGGAAGTTTTACATGTGCTGTCCAAATTTGAGAGAAATCCAACGGCTAGATATGAAGTTATGATTTTTCCACAAAATTTGTGCAGTACCTATTTCTGCAGAACTTGAAGTGAAGGATGAAGAATAAAATTCTGAAAATTACTGGACGTGCTTGAGACATCCAAATCAAATCTCTACGGATCAAAATCAATATCATGATGTTTTCAAACTTTTATCAAAATTTCATATCAATCCAACGGCTAGATATGGAGTTATGATTTTTCCACAAAGGTTGCACAGTACCTATTTCTGCAGAACATGAAGCAAATGATGAAGATTCAACTTCAGAAATTAACTGGGATTGTTTTAGACATCCAAATCAAATCTCCACCTATCAGATTCAAATTTAGGATGTTTTACAACCTCTGTCCAAAATTCCGATCAATCCAACGGATGGATATGGAGATATGAATTTTTCAAATTTGTTGCACAGAACAAGTTCGAAAACTTGATGAAGTGACTTCCGAAAATTACTGGAAATGTTGGACTTGTTAAAACCAAATCTTCACCATTCCGAATGAAGATCCAGATGTTTTAAAGCTTCATTTCAAATTTCAGATCAATCCAACGGTTAGATTGGAAGATATGATTTTTCCACAAAATCCGCTCAGTGCTGGGAAAAAGATGGCAGCGGCGCCGAACACTTTTTGTCTTTCCTTGACTTCTTAGCACACGCTCCAAGCACTCAAATCAGATTCAAATCTTTGCCAACTATAAATAGAGGCCATCCAAGTTCATTTGGAGACATCCCAACTCATCTCTTCTCTCCTTTGCAAGCAATTTCTCACTATCAAAGTGTTTTTGTGATATATTTGAGAGTGTTTGTAAAAAATAGTTTGTGAGTTGGTTGTGCTATTGTTGTAAACACTTGAGTGTGAAGCCAAGTGTGTTGTGCTATCGTTGTAAGCACTTGAGTGTGAAGCCAAGTGTTGTGTTGAGGCTATCCTTGGAGCCCTTAAGGCCAAGTGTTCGAGTTGTATCGGCGCGGTGATCGTGTTGAGTTGTACGGCTATCCTTGGAGCCATCAAGGCCAAGAGTTGAAGTGATAGTGGATCCTTGGTTAATCAATCTTAACCAAGAAGGAGAGACGTAGACGATTTATCGTCGAACTTCCATAAACATATCCTATCTCATTTATCGCTTTATTTCTTTTACGCAATTATTTACCGCATTTATTTTTGATTGCTTTAAGTCTTCCGCTTGCATACTTGCATAATCGCTTTAAATTGCTAAAGTTGCCAATAGAACCTAAATCCCCCCCCCCCATTAGGTTCTAACAAGTGGTATCAAAGCCACCTTTTTACAAAATATTTTCAAAAAGGCTCTATGGCAAATCTAGCGAGCGACTATGCTCAAGGGCAATCAACAAATCGTCCTCCTATTTTCAATGGCATAAACTACGGGTATTGGAAAAATCGAATGTCCCTATATATCCAATCCGTAGACTATGACCTTTGGAAGGTTACTGTGAAAGGTCCCTACATACCTACTAAAGAGGTTGAGGGTGTCAAAATTCCTAAGGGAATGGACGACTTTTCCAAGAAGGATATGAAACTTATATCTCAAAATGCTAAAGCCATGAATATTCTTCATTGTTCCTTAGATATGAACGAGTACAACCGGATCTCGATGTGCTCATCCGCTAAAGAAATATGGGACAAGTTGGAGATATGCCATGAAGGGACTAATCAAGTCAAAGAGACGAAGATCGATCTACTCCAACTCAAATACGAAACATTTGAGATGGAAACCAATGAGGACGTCGACACAATGTTCCGAAGGCTTACTCTAATCATCAATGAGTTAGCCCAACTTGGAGAAAAGTATCCATCCAAGCAAGTTTGGAAAAGATCTCTACGCGCCCTACCCAAGGAGTGGGATGCCAAGAGGACGGCCATCATTGAGTCCAACAAAGGCGACAACGCATCCTACGATCTTGATCAACTACATGGGACACTAAAAACCCATGAGTTGGAAGTGGCTACAAGAAAAGAGTCAAAGAAGGAGGATGAGAAAACCAAGGCAAAGGGGATTGCCTTATTCACCCAAGTCGAAGAAGAAGATGATGATATGACTCTCTTCGCAAGAAAATTCAAAAAATTCATGCGAGGAAACAACTTCAAAAATAAGACGGATAAGGAAGTTACTTGCTACAATTGTCAACAACAAGGGCATTATGCAAATGAGTGCCCTCTCAAGAAGAAATATGACAAAGGAAAGAAGAAAGCACTCATAGCTACTTGGAGCGATAACGATGACGACGATGAGGAAGCCAACCTTTGTCTCATGGCCAAAGATGATGACATCACCTCCTACGACAATGATGAGGTACCATCCTATGATGAAATACTTCAAGAATATAAACTTATGTTTGATATGGCTAAAACCCTTAGAAAAGAAAATAAACTTCTTAAAAATGAATTAGATTCTAAGAAGCATGAAAACCTAAGATTAAAGGATGACATAGCTCACTTAGAAAAATCATTTGATAAGTTCAATATTAGTAGTAATAAATTGAGTAACTTACTTAGCATGCAGAAATGTAGTTTTGATAAGGGTGGAATAGGGTATGGTAAGAAATCAATTGACTTTACTAGCCTAATTGCAAAGGCAAAAATGAGATTACCCCCTACATACTCTTATTGTTGTAAAGTAGGACATGTTAGACATAAATGTAGATCTTTAAGATTTCAATATAATCAAAAGAGCTATATGAAAAGGAGGCCTAAGAGTACTTAACAACTCATCAGTTGACATTATGAGATCATGATCTAAGGGAGTTCATCATAGACCGGTTTAAATTGTCTTGATGCGACTGGTCTTCCTGATGAACGCTGCTCTGTCCAAGAAAATAGGTTTTTAAAGAGGCATAGCCCTACCTACTACTGGGAGCACTCTTAGAAAGTGGCAATGATGTCGCTATGAGAGACTAAACTCTTGAAAATCTGTTTTGTATTTTTCTTTTCTAACACTGTGGACCCAAAAGAACTAAAGGGTACCAAAATCTCTTCTTGTAGGGAAATAGGAAAATTGTTCTCCCTAGCATATGGTATCTAGACAGTGGATATTCTAGACATATGACGGGAAACAAAGAGCTACTCCAATCCGTCAAACCAAAGGAGAAGGAAACTGTCACCTTTGGAGACAACAGCAAAGGAGTAATTGAAGGAATCGGCTCAATATGTACATCTAAATCTTGCTTGATTGATGATGTACTCCTAGTGAAAGGGCTTAAACATAATCTACTAAGCATAATTCAATTGTGCGATAGAGGTTATGAAGTCAAATTCACTCCCCAACACTGCATTATATCACTCACGACTGACAAATCCATAAATTTCAAAGGATATAGAAGTGAAAATGTTTACAAGGTTTCTTTAAACAATTTTTCTTTATCAAATATTAAAAGCCTTGTATCCTTGAATGTTGATGAAAACATTCTTTGGCATAGACGACTAGGTCATGTTGGTCCTAGTACCATAGAAAAACTTTTTAAACTTGATTTAGTTGTTGGTATGCCAAAACTCAATTTAAAATTAGATTCTGTTTGTGATGCATGTCAACTTGGCAAACACACAAGAGAATCTTTTAAAAGCAAAAATTTTGTATCTACTTCTATGCCCCTTGAACTTCTTCACCTAGATCTATGTGGTCCATCGAGGAACTCTAGCCTAGGAGAAAAGCTTTATGCATTTGTCATTGTGGATGATTTTTTACGATTCACGTGGACATTGTTTTTAGCCCACAAAAATGATGCCTTTGATTATTTTAAAACTTTTTTGAAACGTGTTGAGAATGAGAAAAATCTTTCAATAAAGCAGATCTGTAGTGACCACGGAACTGAATTTCAAAATGAGAGTTTTTCAAACTTTTGTGAAGAGAAAGGCATCGGTCATAATTTTTCTTGTCCTAGGACTCCTCAACAAAACGGGGTCGTTGAGAGAAAAAATAGGACACTTGTGGAGATTGCGAGGACCATGATATGTGAGCATTCTCTACCAAAATATTTTTGGGCTGAAGCAATGAACACTGCCTGTTACATTATCAATCGCATATCAATAAGGCCAATTCTCAAGAAAACTCCATATAAATTATGGAGAGGGAGAAAGCCTAACATTTCTTACTTTCGAGCTTTCGGTTCCAAATGCTATATTCATAATAACGGTAAGGACAACCTTGGCAAATTTGATGCCAAATCCGACAAAGGTATCTTTCTCGGATATTCTAACTCAAGTAAGACCTTTAGAGTTTTTAATAAACGCACTTTACTTGTTGAAGAATCTATGCATGTTATTTTTGATGAATCTATGTCTACTATTGTTCGCACTAACATTGATGATGTAGAATTACTCGAAGAAGAGTTGGCTTCCTCAAGCCTAAATGATATAGATGTTTCCGTTGAGGAAACACCACTTCCGAAGGATTGGATGCTTCACAAAGATCACCCAATGGATCTTATCATCGGAAGTCCTTGTAAGGGAGTAGCCACTCGTTTTTCTCTTAATAATATTTGCAATCATCTTGCTTTTGTTTCGCATATTGAACCTAAGTGTATTGATGATGTTTTATTAGATAATTCTTGGATTATTGCTATGCAAGATGAGTTGAATGAGTTTAAACGCAATAATGTTTGGAATCTTGTTCCTAGGCCGCACGATAGATCTATCATAGGAACTAAATGGGTGTTTAGGAATAAACTTGACGAGCATGGTACTATCATTAGAAATAAAGCTAGGCTTGTAGCGAAAGGATATAGTCAAGAAGAAGGCATAGATTATGATGAAACTTATGCGGCTGTTGCTAGACTAGAATCTATTCGCATGCTACTTGCTTTTGCTTGCTCTAAAAATTTTAAGTTATTTCAAATGGATGTCAAAAGTGCTTTTCTTAATGGTGAATTGAAAGAGGAGGTGTACATTGAACAACCTGATGGCTTTGTTGATGCATTATTACCTGATCATGTGTATAGACTAAACAAAGCTTTGTATGGTTTGAAACAAGCTCCTCGAGCTTGGTATGAAAAACTATCAACTTTCCTTATTTCAAATGATTTTTCAAGAGGAAAGATTGATATTACTTTGTTTACCAAACATGACAAAGATGATTTATTAATTGTGCAAATTTATGTTGATGACATAATTTTTGGTTCTACTAATGAAACTCTTTGTCAAGAATTCTCTAAGTTGATGCAGGAACACTTCGAGATGAGTATGATGAGGGAACTTAACTATTTCCTCGGATTACAAATCAAACAGTGCAAGGATGGGTTCTTTGTGAACCAAAGCAAATACATCAAGGAGATTCTAAAGAAGTTTGGGATGGAGAACACAAAATCATCATCCACACCGATGAGCATAGCAATCAGACTCGACAAGGATGAAAATGGTAAAACTGTAGATCAATATTCCTTTCGTAGTATGATTGGCTCCTTACTTTATGCTACTGCTAGTAGACCGGACATTATGTTTAGTGTTTGCTTGTGTGCACGATTTCAATCATGTCCAAAGGAATCACATTTGTTCGCCTTAAAATGCATTTTCAAATATCTTTCAAATACTCCAAATCTCGGCTTGTGGTATTCGAAAAATTCTTTCTTTGATTTAAAAGCTTACTGTGATGCCGACTTTGGTGGATATAAGGTGGACCGTAAAAGCACTAGTGGAACTTGTTTTTTTTTAGGAAATTATTTAGTTTCTTGGTTTTCAAAGAAACAAAATTGTGTTGCGTTGTCAACGACCGAAGCCGAATATATGGCTGCCGGTAGTTGTTGTGCGCAAATTCTTTGGATGAAGCATCAATTGCTCGACTATGGTGTATCTTTTTCAAAAATTCCTATTTTTTGTGACAACACTAGAGCCATATGTCTTACAAAGAATCCGATTCAACATTCACGCACCAAATATATTGACATTCGTCATCATTTTATTCGTGACCACATCGAACGAAATGAAGTTGAACTTCAATATGTTGACACAACTAATCAAATTGCTGATATTTTTACAAAACCACTAGATGAAAATACTTTTATTCGTTTGCGTGGTGAACTTGGCATGATTGAGTTGTAATCGCTTGTAGACATAAGTTTAAATTTAATGTCATATTAAGGGGGAGCTTAATATTAAATTCGAGCAATTTAATATTGGATAATGCAAATTAATTGTATTTATTCAAAGTTATAAAGCTCACATTTTATGTGAAATTTATGTGTTGCTTTTTAGAAATCATATTTCAATTCTCTTGTTTTTGCATTTACTTTTCCAGTCTTTTTGATTATCACAAAAAGGGGGAGAATTAGTTTGGTTAAATACTTTAACTAAGGGGGAGAGTTAGTTTGGTTAAATGCATGGAGAATAAAACTGGTTATTTGATAAACAAACTCTTCTTAACTAATTGTTTAAATTAGGGGGAGTTTTATTCATGCAATTATATTTTACAAATTTAAATTTTTTATTTAATATTGTACATTTATTTCTCCTATTTAACCAAGTTTTGTGATCATCAAAAAGGGGGAGATTGTTACGGCTTAAACGCATACAAATCTCGTGTTATGAGATTAATGTTTTTAATGCATTAACAAGTCTCATAATATTATGTTTTGATGATTACAAAACTCGGTTAATTGTTACTAACCATTTAAAGTGAGATTTTACAGATTAGATTTATTGATGATTAAATTCTTGGAAGCTATTTTGAAGCTATACATGTATTTATAAAGTCTTGTATTGCTCATTGAATGGATGAAACATTGTTAAGAGATATGAAGAAAAAGACAAGAAGAAGCCAAAGTATGGAGAATCAACTTCCGAAAATTACTGAGAAATTTCTATGCATTGAAATCCGATCTTTACCACTCATAATTGTGATGAGGAAGTTTTACATGTTTTGTCCAAATTTGAGAGCTATCCAACGGCTAGATATGAAGTTATGATTTTTCCACAAAAGTTGTGCAGTACCTATTTCTGCAGAACTTGAAGTGAAGGATGAAGAATCAACTTCTGAAAATTACTGGACGTGCTTGAGACATCCAAATCAAATATCTACCAATCAAAATCAATATCATGATGTTTTAAAACTTTTATCAAAATTTCATATCAATCCAACGGCTAGATACGGAGTTATGATTTTTCCACAAAGGTTGCACAGTACCTATTTCTGTAGAACATGAAGCAAATGATGAAGATTCAACTTCAGAAATTAACTGGGATTGTTTTAGACATCCAAATCAAATCTCCACCTATCAGATTCAAATTTAGGATGTTTTACAACCTCTGTCCAAAATTCCGATCAATCCAACGGATGGATATGGAGATATGAATTTTTCAAATTTGTTGCACAGAACAAGTTCGAAAACTTGATGAAGTGACTTCCGAAAATTACTGGAAATGTTGGACTTGTTAAAACCAAATCTTCACCATTCCGAATGAAGATCCAGATGTTTTAAAGCTTCATTTCAAATTTCAGATCAATCCAACGGTTAGATTGGAAGATATGATTTTTCCACAAAATCCGCTCAGTGCTGGGAAAAAGATGGCAGCGGCGCCGAACACTTTTTGTCTTTCCTTGACTTCTTAGCACACGCTCCAAGCACTCAAATCAGATTCAAATCTTTGCCAACTATAAATAGAGGCCATCCAAGTTCATTTGGAGACATCCCAACTCATCTCTTCTCTCCTTTGCAAGCAATTTCTCACTATCAAAGTGTTTGTGTGATATATTTGAGAGTGTTTGTAAAAATAGTTTGTGAGTTGGTTGTGCTATTGTTGTAAACACTTGAGTGTGAAGCCAAGTGTGTTGTTCTATCGTTGTAAGCACTTGAGTGTGAAGCCAAGTGTTGTGTTGAGGCTCCTTTGGAGCCCTTAAGGCCAAGTGTTCGAGTTGTATCGGCGCGGTGATCGTGTTGAGTTGTACGGCTATCCTTGGAGCCATCAAGACCAAGAGTTGAAGTGCTAGTGGATCCTTGGTTAATCAATCTTGACCAAGAAGGAGAGACGTAGACGATTTATCGTCGAACTTCCATAAACATATTCTATCTCATTTATCGCTTTATTTCTTTTACGCTTAGGTTCTAACAATTTCTTTCAAATAAATGTAACTAAAAGGGGGGGTTTTGGTTTTTAGAAATAAAATAAAAAAATAAGACTAATGAAAGAATTAACTAAATGAGATGAACAAATAATTAAATGAGAAATTCAAATATTTTACCAAACTCTGATTCAAGGAATTTCCGTATTTCAATTATATAACTGGTCATCGGCTAACAAATAATTTATTCATGCAGTTTCTAGCAATTAACCTTAAAATCATAGGGATATCCACTAAGATTTTTGTGTTCTCCTATTTTAATTGACCAAACCCAGCATCTAGTCAAAACTTATCAATAACCAACTGGGCACGATAGCGTTCCATATTGATTAAAAATATCTTTTCGATTTGTGAAAACAGTTAATCCTAAAATCTAAAAATCGAGATAGCTGCAATTGTTAAATCTAGTTTCGTTGATTTATTTAGATTAAACATGTCATGATAGCACAACATACCTAATCTATCGCTACTCAGTACCAATCATTCATGACAATTACGGATCACTGAACTCATGGTTAGCAATAGAAAATCGTAAATCAAATTAATTTGTCAGATTAATTAACTCACAACTTTCATGAAATAAATCATAAATTAACAAATACTAGAAACAAACAAGAATATCAATTTAAACTCAAAACCTCACAGTGATAAATTGAAATACAGGAAAATATCCCTTGAATCAGAACTAAAACCTTAGCCAAGCATAGTTGGCTTCATAATTCTCTAGAAATATAAAAGATTAAACCTAAAAATTATGAAGAAGAAAATAAGAATAAATTTTCTTTGCCTATGGCCGTTCAGAGCATGCAAAACGCAGAAGCAGAAATCTGTCCTCTAAAAAAACCTAAACCTAACGTGTAAAAGCCCTAAGAAAAAAGGAAAAAATAAAATCTATGAAAAAGATAAGATTATCTACAAGATAATCTTGATAGTTGTTTAAATAAAAAACAAATCTCCAACAATATTTATCCAAAAGAAAATTTTCTCGTCAAAATTCTTCCATAAATTAAATATCATATTTAGAATTCCTAAAATATGGTATTTTCTTCTCAAATTCCGTAATCTTCAATTCCCACCAAACAGTAATAGCGTAGTAACACAGCGCGCCCATGCCTTGCTTCAGGACCTCTTCTAGTTTGCTCAATTTCTTAAAAATTTCTCTTGGCAGCTCCAAATGTGATAGAATTCAACTTTTTAGCCCAAATTTTGTCCAAGATCATCAAACTTCCTCCAACTACAAAACAGGACAAAATGCACCAATTAACATATGCAAAATATAAAAACCCGAGAGATATGATACTAAAAAATATAAATATTATGAAACTATCAAAGTCTCCCACACCTAAACCATGCTTGTCCTCAAGCATATAATAGTTCAATCCATCATCCCAACTCATCATCCTTCTTTCTCTTCCTCAACCAATCCCAAAAAAATATCCATGCATCTCATACATCAAAACAAGCCAAAAAGAAGAAATTCTCATACCAACATTATAGATAATCAACTCAATCAATTGTATTAAAATTAAAACGCATAAGGTCCAACAACTCCTTACGGGATTCACTCATTTCACTCAACAAAAAATGTTTTTGGTGTATATATATATAAAAAAAACGCTCATGTCAAAACATAGAAGATTTTTAACCATAAGCTTGCAAATATATCATGTCTTTCCCACCAAATGAATGAATTGAAATGCATGATCAAAGGGCATAAAGATGGTTGTAACGGGGCTAGGGGAAAGGTAGGATAAAAGGATAAAATGGCTAATAGAATTGAAATAATCATATAAAACCTTCCACAAACACCAATCCACCCAATTATTCATCTGCAGTCCATTAAAATCTTAACATCCAAAAAAAAATAATTCATCACTCTTCATTTTTTTTCTTCTTTCATTCTCTTCTCTTTTCTTTTTGACTTTTTTTTCTTTCCCGTATTTTCTCTTTTTTTTCATTTTTTTATTTTTTTGGGAATTCGAAATGTATAAAAGAGAATTATAAGACTCGGAGCATGAGTAACTAAGTCTCCACACTTTTTCACAGCTTTTGCTTCAAATAATTTCCTATGTAAAAATTTTACATGCTTTTTCAATTCAAGGTTCAAAAATGGGATAATCAATAAAGAAAGGATATTCATGGTTTGTAGTGTGGGTATTTTTCAAAGAAAAGGATCAGGCTCATAATTTTCTCACTAAGGGTATACGCTTAAAGGTAGGCTCAAAGCTGGGGCATATGAAAAAAAAAATTTTGTTTTAACCTAGGGCCCTTAATTATCCACCAAAAGGGGTTAATGAGAACATGTATAACAATGCAAGTTCTAAAAAAATCAACAATGCATGACAAACACTGTGACGTCCCGTATTTTTAACATTTAATAAAAGAGTTGCGGAAAAAGGGGAGAAATTTTTTTTTTTTTTACTTAAAATAATACAGGGAGTGCATCACGCTAACTCAAAATGAATTTCAAAGTATAACTAATAATAATTTCGTGACTCCACCACACACAAAATATTTGAAACACAGATGCAACCCTATAGTCAAGACCATCTAAAATACGACACGTCGAAACTTACTACTAACATTTAAATAGGATAGGGAAATGTGATTTACTATAAACAAACTACTTACATAAAATACATTTGAAAATAATCGAGGAATTCTCACAACAATATCAAACTGAAATGAACATTTAAAAGACTAAACATTTGAATCCCTCTAAACGCAGCATTTAAAATACTGACAATGAAAATAGTAAAATCTTTACTTTCAAATATCGTTCATAAATATTGTAACAACATTATGTAAATAAACATATTTAAATATTTTTTTAAAAAAACGTCAGAACTTCAGAACTGTCGTGCCATGCAGTGTCTTCGCCTCTTGGAATCTTCAGTCGTGCTACCAAAGCTTTTTAAATAAAAACTGCTAAACCATCTGCACCATTTAAGTATAGTGAGTCTAATGGACTCAACAAGATTAAAATATTCATATCGATATCATTATAGTTTCAAAATACTTTAAACTTAAAATAACTTGAACATACATAACATGATACCTTGAACTTAAGAAACTTTAACGTAAACATCATGGACCTTTAAACTTAAAATCTTAAACATGAACTTCAAAACTCTTAAAAGATGCAAGAAACTTAAACATATACATCAATTTTCTTAACTTTAAATCTTGAAAGTAGGCTTCATGCATTTACTCAAAACTTTACCATTTCATTCTTAAATAAACATTTTCACTAACATCTAATTAAAATCATGCAACTTGGACAACATCAAATCGTGGACATAAACCATGAACATAACATAAAAACTTATCATTTTGGGGTGATGAATTATGTGAAATTGTGGCAACCTTCATAATGGGCACATTCATCTTTTCTTGTTGATCAACAAGCATATGGAACTAAGACTCATAACATTCATTCTTTGGAAAGGCCCTCTTCGGAGCTCATCCCGGAGAACCAGTCCCATGTACTTATCTGTCTCATGAGCCATGTTTGGAAAGGCCCTCTCCGGAGCCCAAACCGGAACACCAATCCCGTGTTTGCCACCACAAAGACACATAAGACATCAAAAGCGTTTTCATACATTAACATGTCATATCATGCTTCATATTAACATTATTCATTCAGGCTTCGTCATCGTATCATTTCATCATAACTTTCATCATTCATCATATTATTTCATTCATTATGAAGCATCATTGTTTCATCGTAACTTCCGCCATCACTTTCATTTCATGAACATACAACTTTACTCAATAACTTCATGCACGTCATAAATGATAAAAATCATACTTTCATATTGAACATAGATTTCATGAATGAAACTTAGACATGTACATGCATCACATAATGTAATCGATCCACGTAAGTCGTTCTTTTCGTTCTTGACTTAAAACTTGAAAATTTTTGCATAGAAACTCTTAAATATATTTTATAAGCCTTTAAAGATCATAACCATGAATTTATGACCCTAAAATAACATAAATTAAAGTGTAAACCCGAAGTCCATGCGCGGGGGCGCCACCTTTCGGGATCGGGCGCGCATGCCCTGCGCATGGGTCAGATTGCTCGCTCTAAAACTCTATTTTTCATGCAGAATTCGGAAAAGTGGTAAACATGAAAGTTGTAGATCTTGATCTTGGTTTTCTAATTCGGAAAACCTCACCTCAATTGGAGTTTTCATTAAAGAGTTATGCTCATTCGCCCCAGATATGTCACTGCAGAGAATTCAAAACACTCGACACACTTTGGGGTGATTTTGACCCATCTTTCAAAATGATTTTGACAAAACTCAAAACATAAAAATTGTAGATAAATAATCTATCTTTCAAATAGAATTAGCCTCATATCATTTAAATAACTACACTAATTTTTATCCTCAAAATCATAACAAGTATAGGTAATCCGGTGCCACTGAACACAACTTCAACACTTCAAACTTCAAACATAAACTTCTTTTACCCAAAATCCTAACTACATAAATCATCAAAACTCATTTTCTTGTAATTGAACATGGATTAACTAACTTCAAAACACTAAAATATTAAATGATTATACTTCAAAACTTTTAAACCGTAACTACCATCAAAATTGCTCAACTTTTTCAAAATCTCAAAATTCATTTTCTTTCAATTAAACATCAATTTCTCACCTTTAAAACTTCCAATAACATCATAATCTTCAAAGATTCATTATTTTCTACACATATATCAAAAACTTGTCAAGAACGACCACGCTTCACAATTTCAACAATTCATAACTTGATACTCGTAATTTCATGCTTCTTCAAAATCATAAACCATTAAAACATGCACATCAACATACATTTTCATATTAAAATAATTATAATCTTGAATGGGTTTCAAAATCTTAAAATACTTGTTGAAAAACTTGCCTTAACCAAAGATGGAGTTGATCTGGGTCCTTGGTAACGAGTTAACCATGAAGAGGAGCGAGATTGAAACTTGGTTTGAGAAAGATCTTGAAGAACCGTGCAAGAACTCAAGGAGGAAGAGAATAAATGGTAGTGGAGGAAAGGGTGTTAGGCTTGTAGGAGGTGTTTAAGGGGGACAAGTTCTAGACATGCAATTAAGTTGTGGGGAACCGGTGGTATACAATGAAGAAAAAGAAAGATACAAAGTTGTGTGAAGAAGCGTAAAGGAATGTGGGAGGAAGATTCAAGGAGAGAATGCATTCAATACGACATGGAGGTGGATAAGTGTAACTATCAAGAACATAATTCATATAGTGTGTCGACTAATTAAAACACAATCAAAATACACATCTCGACTCAGACTGATAAAAAAAACACTAATCCCCAACTCGAACAATAAAAACATATCAATATTATACTCGAAAATTTCGTAAAAATATACTCTACAATCTCGTGCATAGGTTAGTCTCGTTTTCTCAGTCCAAGATCAATTCAATCGTGAAAACATTTAAATATCTTGTAAGACATAAATATATATTAAGTATATACCTAACATCAAATAATTTAAATCATAACTCTACACTTCATAATTAAAGTGCATGAAACAATTGAAATCATTTAACATAATAAATAAACGTATATTTAAACACATAAAATATCAACTTTAAAATTATTTATACAACACATAAAATTTTATCATTTAAATAATAAAATTAAGTAACTTAAAATCCATTTATAATTCAATTAATAAATCATGATTAGATTTATGTATTTTTCGGGTATTACAATCTACCCTCCTTAAAAGAATTTCGTCCTCGAAATTTGACTGATCAATCTCCAAAAATCATAAGTTTTCCTCAATTTAATCCAAACAATCCCACACTTACATGTCTAATTCCAATATCACAGCCTCATAAATCAACAATCTACTGCGCACTCTGATAAATAAAATATTATATCGTCTTTATTTGCAATTATAATTTTATCAGATCAAAACATATCTCTTCGAATCGGCTATAAATCTTCTTTATGACTTAATTCAGATCACCAAAATCCTCAAAATCTTCAGACACGTGATTCCTACTCCCAACGCTAGCTAAAAGTCAAAGAAAATGGTAACAAAACGGCTTGTTTTCTTCTCTTTTTCACCTTATAAATACGATCACTCAAACTTATTTTTAATCACACTCAACTTATTCTTTCTCTCACAAGTTATTTCTCCAAGATCTCGAAGAACAAGAGAGATTTGCAATATTACTCTTTGTAACTATTATGATTATCCTTCTCATGTACCTTGTATTTACCGGTGACTATCCACCCCACGTTTTTTCTCTATTCTTGAATTTTCTTGTACTCGTTGTTCTTCCCTTATATTGTATTGTCATAATGATATAAATTTACTAAGCTCAACCAAATTATCTATTTCATATGTTAAAACTTAGCATTCAAACTATTAATCTTGAAAATAAGCTTGTTCCAACAAACTTAACCTTGTAATACCCCGAAAGCAATTTACATGTCAACAAATTTTCGTGTCACAGCTTAATACTAAATCATTCTTCTTATAGTCCAAAGAAACAATCATCGAGATCATTATTTGTCATCGAACCTATTCTATACAACAAGAGTATTCAAACGGAAAATCAATTATCATCTTACATTTCTCATTGTGAAAGTATAACATCCTCAGAGAATAATATTAATTGTAATGCCCAAGAAGAAAATTTTCATCAACAAATCATTACTTCCCCAAGATACTCTTAATCAAGTCAGACTCATCACAATTCCAATCCAAAAATCCATCAATCATATATAGGAAAATTTTCTGTTGAAAATCGCAGGTGATCATAACTGTAAGAGAAAACACAATCGAAAATTTCAAACATTAAACTTATAGTCGAGGCAGGAGCATTCGAGTCCTTGACGAGATTGCATGCACGAACTATCTCCCAGAGCCAATTGCTCTGATACCAACTGTGACGTCCAGTATTTTTAACATTTAATAAAAGAGTTGCGGAAAAAGGGGAGAAATTTTTTTCTTTACTTAAAATAATACAGGGAGTGCATCACGCTAACTCAAAATGAATTTCAAAGTATAAATAATAACAATATAATTTCGTGACTCCACCACGCACAAAATATTTGAAACACGGATGCAACCCTATAGTCAAGACCATCTAAAATATGGCACGTCGAAACTTACTACTAACATTTAAATAGGATGGGGAAATGTGATTTACTATAAACAAACTACTTACATAAAATACATTTGAAAATAATCGAGGAATCCTCACAACAATATCAAACTGAAATGAACATTTAAAAGACTAAACATTTAATTTCCCTCTAAACGCAGCATTTAAAATACTGACAATGAAAATAGTAAAATCTTTACTTTCAAATATCGTGCATAAATATTATAACAACATTATGTAAATAAACATATTTAAATATTTTTCTTTAAAACATCAGAGTTTCAGAACTGTCGTGCCATGCAGTGTCTTCGCCTCTTGGACTCTTCAGCCATGCTACCAAAGCTTTTTAAATAAAAACTGCTAAACCATCTGCACCATTCAAGTATAGTGAGTCTAAAGGACTCAACAAGATTAAAATATTCATATCGATATCATTATAGCATCAAAATACTTTAAACTTAAAATAACTTGAACATACATAACATGATACCTTGAACTTGAGAAACTTTAACGTAAACATCATGGAACTTTAAACTTAAAAAATCTTAAACATAAACTTCAAAACTCTTAAAAGATGCAAGAAACTTAAACATAGACATCAATTTTCTTAAATTTAAATCTTGAAAGTAGACTTCATGCATTTCCTCAAAACTTTACCATTTCATTCTTAAATAAACATTTGCACTAACATCTAATTAAAATCATGCAACTTGGACAACATCAAATCGTGGACATAAACCATGAACATAACATAAAAACTTATCATTTTGGGGTAATGAATTATGTGAAATTGTGGCAACCTTCATAATGGGCACATTCATCTTTTCTTTTTGATCAACAAGCATATGACACTAAGCCTCATAACATTCGTTCTTTGAAAAGGCCCTCTTCGGAGCTCATCCCGGAGCACCAGTCCCGTGTACTTATCTGTCTCATGAGCCATGTTTGGAAAGGCCCTCTCCGGAGCCCAAACCGGAGCACCAATCCCGTGTTTGCCACCACAAAGACACATAAGACATCAAAAGCATTTTCATACATTAACATGTCATATCATGCTTCATCTTAACATTATTAATTCATGCTTCATCATCATATCATTTCATCATAACTTTCATCATTCATCATATCATTTTATTCATTATGAAGCATCATTGTTTCATCATAACTTCCGCCATCACTTTCATTTCATGAACATACAACTTTACTCAATAACTTCATGCATGTCATAGATGATAAAAATCATACTTTCATATTGAACATAGATTTCATGAATGAAACTTAGACATGTACATGCATCACATAACGTAATCGATCCACATAAGTCGTTCTTTTCGTTCTTGACTAAACTTGAAAATTTTTGCATAGAAACTCTTAAATATATTTTATAAGCCTTTAAAAATCATAACCATGAATTTATGACCCTAAAATAACATAAATAAAAGTGTAAACCCGAAGGCCATGCGCGGAGGCGCCACCTTTTGGGCGCGGGCGCGCATGCCCCGCGCATGGGTCAGCTTGCTCGCTCTAAAACTCTATTTTTCATGCAGAATTCGGAAAAGTGGTAAACATGAAAGTTGTAGATCTTGATCTTGGCTTTCTAATTATGAAAACTTCACCTCAATTGGAGTTTTCAGTAAATTTTTATGCTCATTAGCCCCAGATATCTCACTGCCGGGAATTCAAAACACTCGACACACTTTGGGGTGATTTTGACCCATCTTCCAAAATGATTTTGACAAAACTCAAAACATGAAAATTGTAGATAAATAATCTAGCTTTCAAATAAAATTGGCCTCATATCATTTAAATAACTACACTAATTTTTATCCTCAAAATCATAACAAGTATAGGTAATCCGGTGCCACCGAACACAACTTCAACACTTCAGGTGGAACACAACTTCAACACTTCAAAATTCAAACATAAACTTCTTTTACCCAAAACTCTAACTACATAAATCATCAAAACTCATTTTCTTGTAATTGAACATGGATTAACTAACTTCAAAACACTAAAATATTAAATGATTTTGCTTCAAAACTTTTAAACCGTAATTATCATCAAAATTGCTCAACTTTTTCAAAATCTCAAAAATTCATTTTCTTTCAATTAAACATCAATTTCTCACCTTTAAAACTTCCAATAACATCATAATCTTCAAATATTCATTATTTTCTACACATATATCAAAAACTTGTCAAGAACGACCACGCTTCACAATTTCAACAATTCATAACTTGATACTCGTAATTTCATGCTTCTTCAAAATCATAAACCATTAAAACATGCACATAAACATACATTTTCATATTAAAATAATTATAATCTTGAATGGGTTTCAAAATCTTAAAATACTTGTTGAAAAACTTGCCTTAACCGAAGATGGAGTTGATCCGGGTCCTTGGTAACGAGTTAACCATGAATAGGAGCGAGATTGAAACTTGGTTTGAGAAAGATCTTGAATAACCATGCAAGAACTCAAGGAGGAAGAGAAGAAATGGTAGTGGTGGAAAGGGTGTTAGGCTTGTAGGAGGTGTTTAAGAGGGACAAGTCCTAGACATGCAATTAAGTTGTGGGGAACCGGTGGTATACAATGAAGAAAAAGAAAGATACAAAGTTGTGTGAAGAATCGTAAAGGAATGAGGGAGGAAGATTTAAGGAGACAATGCATTCAATAAGGCATGGAGGTGGATAAGTGTAACTATCAAGAACTTAATTCATATAGTGTGTCGACTAATTAAAACACAATCAAAATACACATCTCGACTCAGACTGATAAAAAAACCACAAATCCCCGACTCGAACAATAAAAACATATCAATATTATACTCGAAAAGTTCGTAAAAATATACTCTACAATCTCGTGCATAGGTTAGTCTCGTTTTCTCAGTCCAAGATCAATTCAATCGTGAAAACATTTAAATATCTTGTAAGACATAAATATATATTAGGTATATACCTAACATCAAATAATTTAAATCATAACTCTACACTTCATAATTAAAGTGCATGAAACAATTGAAATCATTTAACATAATAAATAAACGTATATTTAAACACATAAAATATCAACTTTAAAATTATTTATACAACACATAAAATCTTATTATTTAAATAATAAATAATAAAAAAAAGTAACTTAAAATCCATTTATAATTCTATTAATAAATCATGAATAGATTTATGGATTTTCCGGGTATTACAATCTACCCTCCTTAAAAGAATTTCGTCCTCGAAATTTAACTGATCAATCTCCAAAAATCATAAGTTTTCCTCAATTTAATCCAAACAATCCCACACTTACATGTCTAATTCCAATATCACAGCCTCATAAATCAACAATCTGCTGCGCACTCTGATAAACAAAATATTATATCGTCTTTATTTGCAATTCTAATCTTATCAGATCAAAACATATCTCTTCGAATCGGCTACAAATCTGCTTTATGACTTAATTCAGATCACCAAAATCCTCAAAATCTTCAGACACGTGATTCCTACTCCCAACGCTAGCTAAAATTCAAAGAAAATGGTAACAAAACGGCTTGTTTTCTTTTCTTTTCACCTTATAAATACGATCACTCAAACTTATTTGTGACGACCCAAGTTCTAATCTCTCATTAATCAAATCATCATAAATAATAGATAAAGAATCAAAGTCTAAATAAAGTAAAAAAAAAAAAATTTAAAAAAGTGAGCACCTCGCTCGATCGGGTGTATTCACCCAATCGAGCGAGCCCTCAGCTCAGCTTCTCGGGTTTGCAAAGTTTTGGCCTCGCTCGATCGGTCATGTTTCACCGATCGAGCGAGCCAAATTTGCTCACTTCTCTGCCTTCGAAATGAAGGCCTCGCTCGATCGGCAGGAATCGCCCGATCGAGCGGGCTCCTGCCCAGAAGAATAAATACAAATCATTTTTGCTGTCAACACAAGTTCCTTCTTTCCTTTCTCATCTAACATCAACTCATGCATGGTGTATACATAATCATAAGCTAGCTTGCATACTAACATGATATGAATTGATAGAATAAGATCATAACAAAGCCTTAATATCAACTCAAGATAGGCTAACATTACAGCATGGAACATTGTATAAAACAACAAGTCAAGTTCTAAGACTATTATACATCATCATAAGTCTTATAGACGATATCAAGACAACAACTTCATAGCCAATAACTCTTGGCACATATAACTACAACAAGATCATGTTCTTGAACTCAACACTAACAATGACAGCTCACAATCATCTAAACTCGGATCATCACGCTATTCTCTCATCCCTTGTTCTTCAAGATCGCTTTTGTCCTGTTCCACTCCCGCCTATTGCCATGACACATACAACACAACAATATCCGGATAACTCCGGTGAGAAATATATTTCCCAGTAAAAGCAACTAAACATGCATAGCAAAGCATATATCAAATTCATGATATAAAAGTAAATACAATGCATGTTTTAAAACAAGGTTCTCTAACGAATTCTCTTATTTCATCGGTTGGGATCTCGAGAAGAAGATATCATAACTAACCATCGTCTCTCTCAATCGAGGTGGGGCTACTTATCTTGCTTCTCTAGACTTTGAAGCCATTATATATATAAATCAGACGCTAGGCTAAGTCAACCACCCAGGCCATACATATATAATCCCTCAAATCGTCTAATCGAACGTTTCCGTTCATTTCGAAATCAAAGAACAAGTCTTACAAGATGAATGCAACATATATCATCATAATAGCATTCACTAACATCAAGACTCATTTCATAATTCATAGAAGAGCATATAAAAGCAATTAAGCAAATAAGTATGTGATTTAGGGAACTCGATACAAACCATCTCGAGTTATAATCCCAATCGAATAATAGTTCACTTTTACCTTTCGAATGCGAGGTTTCAAGGTGTCTTCAAAGCTATCCAAATCTGAACAACAACAGAACCACACCTCTATCAAAAATCTGCACTCAAGTTCAACCCAACTTCAAGGCAAAAAGGCTACAAACCGTGTTCTTTCTTCTATCGGTTTCGAAGTCGAGATTATTGAGTTTAAGTGTCCTGTTTATGAACTGAAATCACAGCATATAAACCAAATAATCATCAGCTACAACCCAACAACATCTTAGTCCAAGATACAATAGCAAAACAGCCTCAAATCATAAGTTCGACGGCGTAACGGTTAAAGTCAGCAATCCCGAAACTCAAGTATAACCCTTCTATAATGATACCAGCTGAATTTCAATCAAAACCAGCAGAATATAGAATAGAAACGTTGCAATACTTGTTGAGAATTCATACGAAATGGATACAACAACCATCTTCAACCCAACTTCAACAAAACACAACATAGAAGTTCAATAACAACAATTCATACACAATTCTGATCTCTATAATTTTCGAATTCCCAAATCATAATGAACTAAGAGAAATATTACATCAATTCGAAGGTTTTCTTGCAAGGATTCCAAAACATCTTTCGGAATCGAATTCGGATAACCGGATCAAAAGATACGGCGATTACAAGATGAAGAATAAACTTAAGATTTCTTTCCTCTTCTTCACTCGGTTCTCTTCTGAATTTCGGATGGAATTGGATTGAATCACACGTGAAAACTTAGAATAATAACAAGTGTCCCAACAATTTTCCAATAATTTCACTTAGGCCCCTCAAGTCTTCCAAAATTGCAATTTGGTCCTCAATTTCTTAATTCATTAAATTTTAATCCTAATCAATTTAAGAATATTAGAATTTAAATCAAAACTCCAATTATTTCCAAATTAATTACCCTCGGATTAAAATTAAATAATTTCGGGTGTTACAATTCTCCCCCACTAAGACACGATTTCGTCCTCGAAATCTCAAGTACGAACAACACATCATATATATCAGATAACAGAAAACTAAAGGAGAACTCACATCATTGAAACATCTCTGGAAATCGTTGTCGCATGTCCGATTCCATCTCCCAGGTTGCTTCCTCAATACCATGACGACTCCACTGAACTTTCACAAGCGGAATAGTCTTCGTTCGAAGTTGCTTGTCCTTACGATCAAGAATCTGAATTGGCTTCTCAAAATAACTCAAAGTTTCATCGAGTTCAGCCTAATCAGGTTGAAGCACATGAGATTCATCAGCAAGGTATTTTCGAAGCATCGATACATGAAAGACATCATGTATTCCAGATAAGGATGGAGGCAAGCTAATCGATAGGCAAGATTTCCTATTCTCTCCAGAATCTCATACGGACCAATATAACGTGGAGACAACTTCCCTCACTTGCCAAATCGTACAGTGCCTCTGAATGGAGAAATCTTCAGAAACACCCTATCCCCTTGTTCAAAAGACAAATGTCGACGTCGGATATTGGCATACTTCGTTTGTCTATCCTATGCTGTCTTCATTCTCTTCTGAATAAGCTTCACTTGTTCAGTCATATCTCGAATCATATCAGGTCCAATATCAGGTACCTCTGAAATATCATCCCAGAAAAGAGGTGATCGACACTTTCTACCATACAGAGCTTCAAACGGAGCAATTTCAATACTCGATTGATAGCTGTTGTTGTACGAGAATTCACAAAGTGGTAATGAATCTTGCCAACTCATGCCAAAATCAAGCACCACAGCTCTCAACATGTCTTCTAATGTCTGAATGGTACGCTCAGACTGTCCGTCTGTCTGTGGATGATAGACTGTGCTCAAGTGTAACTGAGTACCCAAAGCATTCTGTAAACTGTGCCAGAAGTGTGACGTAAATCGAGGATCACGATCTGATACAATAGACTTCGGCACTCCATGTAATCTGACAACTTTTTGGACATAAAGATCTGCCATACATCAAATGAATAGCTTAAAAGATATAAAACTACAAGCTATTCAACATAGCATAAATAACTTCAAGTCTTAAGTTCTTGCTATGTTTGATGCTATCACTATATCCAGCTTTTATATGTGAGACTTGATACAAGTGTATATGCATGTTTTTAGATTTGATAACATGCTTGGGATTGAGTTTGATTATGATTTATACCTTGTACCAAGACTTGACAGCAAGAAGTTCTGCTCTGTTATTTTTCTGTAATGGTGCCCGCTCGATCAGTAGCTTTTGCCCGATCGAGCGCGGCAAGTTAATGGGCATACCGAGAGTTTTGATTCATGGCTCGCTCGATCGGCTAACTTTGCCGGATCGAGCGAGGCCAATATATGTGCAGACCCGAGAATTTGATATTTTGCTCGCTCGATAGGCTGACTTTGCCCGATCGAGCGAGGCTCTGAGATTTTAAAAAAAAAAATTTCTGCTCTTGATTTATTATTACTTTTAATTGTTTGATTAATTGTTTAATTAATCATTAGTTGCCCTAAGACGAGATTAGCAACCCGAGGTCCCCACAACATGTGGTATCAAAGCTTTAACTTATAAACCCGAGTCCACACTTGCTACATCTCTCTCCCGAGCAATCAATGTCGTCTCAACAAAGCTCCTGCCCCTCCTGTTGCAATGCACACATACAAAACAAAGCAACAGCCGGATAAACTCTGGTGAAAAATCATTCTCAGTATAATCGACATATAAATGCGTTGAATAAATTCATATCAACTCTAAACATATCAACTCAAGAATAGAGTAAAAATAACGCATATATCGACTCAACTTCAAATCAAGACTCAATTTATATAGAACGCTTATCTCAAGAATTGATTCTTATCACTTCATTGCCATCAAGATTCGTAACCGATCTTGACATGGATATCCATCTATCGTAGCCATTCCGGCTAGAAAATAAGGTTAACCGCAACCTTGGCATAGAATCAATTCAATATACAATCATATAAAAAACAATAAAGATCCACTGCCTGTGATGGATCAACAATAACATAAGTTCTACCTCAAGAACAAATACTTAAACAAGTATGTGGTTTATTCGGGATAACTCAAGAATAATCGCACAATCAAATACTCAATCATAATAGAATTCATTCATTCTGATCTGAGGCTTCAATTCATATCTCTATATGGCATTCTATACTGAATTCTCATCACTTCAGTTTACTTTCTGTGTTTCTTTCATCTTCTAAACAGTTCTAGATTGCTTTCAATCAAAAATCATTACGATTGGTCATATATTCATCTGAATATTCAAACCAAAATACACAAAAATCTGAAATCAATTGATCGAATGCCTATTTCATTCTTCATTTCTATTTCTCAATTGAATTCTAATAACTTGATCTCATCTCAATGTGCTTTAATCCTTCCAAATCAGTTCTCACTTAATTTGGATTACAGCAATTCGGACTGTTTTAGTATCTATTTCGATACTTCAAGCACATAAATTCAAAAGATCAATCAATCACGCATTCATCTCTTCTCTTAGTTCTATTTCCCAAATCTCAATTGGAAATTCTATCAGTTATGAGTCATAAATATTATAATATACTCAACAGGCAATGAATACAACGTAACAAATTGTTCAGATATGAAGGTATGCGATGCACCAGTATCGAATAAGACATACGCAGGATAACCAAAAAGAAAACAGTTACCTGCAATCACATCGTCCGGTGCTGCTTGTGCTTGCTCTTCTGTCAATGAAAACACTCGTGCTTTTTGCCTCGAAGGTTGATTCACCGTCTGACCTCCTCCTCTACTTGGTACTGCAGGCTGTGGTTGAAAAGAGTGAACAGAAGATGTAGGTTGACCTACCGGTCTCGATGATCCCGCACCCTGTGCACCTTCAGAACCTCGTTGTGGACACACCCTCGCAAAGTGTCTCATCTTATTGCAAATGTGGCAGCTTCCAAATACACCTTGGCATTGTTCATTGGTATGGCGACCACCACACTTGGTGCAATACACATCAGACCTCTGTCCAGCTCTAGACTGTCGGGAGCTACCTGAACTCGAAGAGCTACTACCACCAGATCTCTTGAACTGTTTACTCTTGCCCTTGAAGAAGTTCTTCTTTCCACTACTGCTACCTCCAGCTTCAAATCGAGGTGGCGGTGGAATCTGTGACTATTCTTGGGACTGTCTCACTGGTTGTGGCACAAACTGTGCTCCTCATTGTTTCAGTATCCCTGCTTCTGCACCCTTTGCTCGATTCAGAGCATCAGCAAAGGTATTCGGTCTTCCCAAATTCACAAGTGTAAACACATCAGGATTCAAGCCATTGATAAATTGATTGGCTTGAGCTTCATCATTAACAGCGATATGTGGAGCAAACTTCAACAAGCTAGTGAACTTGGCAACATATTCCTCGATATTTAACTGTCCCTGTTGCAAACTCGCAAACTCTGCTCCTTTGTCCTTGCGATAAGACACAGGAAAGAAACGCTGATAGAAAGCAGTTAGAAATACAGACCAGGTAATAACAGTACCTTGGTTCTCCAATGCTTTCTTCGTCGCTATCCACCAACTCTTGGCAAGGCCATGCAGTTGATGAATAACCAGTCTCACACGACGATCATCTAAATAGTCAATAGACTCAAATAACTGCTCAATATCTTCCAGCCAATTCTCACATTCCACAGCATTCTCAGTTCCTTGCAACTTCGGTGGTTGGAATGACTGGAATCGTTTCAGAAGTTTCTCCATCGGATTAGCATCACTAAACTCATCAGTAGAAGTACTACCCTGTCCATGTTCAGACACTGTCACTGGGACCTGTGCAGCATTTGTTTGTTCAGGCTGATTCGTAGCCAACGTCTGTCTAACTCTCAGTGTTGGTCGGGGAGCCATATCTGATTATCAAACAGATTAGTGTACAGTTCAATCTCAATTACAACAAGTCTGTTACAGTCCACATTGCCTTCATAAAAGATCGAGTTTCGATTCATCCTCATAATACATGCTAGTACTTCAATTAAATAACCAGATAGCATGTAATTCAAACCATTGTATAGCATATTCTTTGCAAATTATCACAGCATCATGTGACAATTTAATATCTGTAATCAATCAATCATATACCATAAAATTATAAAAGCAATAAATAAATCAGAATAGAAGACTCGATCTACCCCGCTCATCTAATCTCAGTCCAAGAAACTTATGCTCTGATACCACCTGTTGTGGGGACCTCGGGTTGCTAATCTCATCTTAGGACAATTAATGAACAATTAACATTCATTAAACATCAATTAAGAAACCAAGAGCAAAGTAAATTTGTTTTTTTTTAAATTTCAGTGTCTCGCTCGATTGGTGAAAAACACCCGATCGAGCGAGCACAATTGCTCGGCTCTCGGATGGAACCAAATTTGGCCTCGCTCGATCCGTCAACTTCTGCGGATCGAGCGAGCCAAAAACTCAATTATCTGTTTTGCAAAATTACAGGGCTCGCTCGATCCGTCAACTTCTGCGGATCGAGCGGCCTCCAAATTCCAGAAAATCTGCAGATCACATTTTGCTGTCAAAACTTGGTGTCATCCAATCTAATCACCAAACACGATCCAAAACATGATATATAAGTTTCAAATCATGCATATAAACATAACCAAGGTCTCAAGCATCTATACAATCATTTCATTACATCAACAAGTCGCTAAAGATCGATATACGACATTAATTATCTCAAGTTTCATACATGTATTCCAAAACCAACATAACTAAGGTTTAATGCTTCTAAGGTTCAAGACCTCATCTACAACCCGATTCCTCACGTGCTAGACTCTCTCCTAGCTGTCAATGACGTCGATGACTAGCTCCTGCCCCATCTGTTGTCATGCACACATACAAAACAAGACAACAGCCGGATAAACTCTGGTGAGAAACAATTCTCAGTATAACCAACATATAGAAAGCGTTAAATAAATCATCTTGACTCTATTTAAACTCAACTCAACAAATAGAGTACGTAAACGCTTTACAAACGAATTGATTCACATAACTTCAAAGCCATCAAGATTCATAAGTGATCTTGACATGGATATCCATCTAACGAGTTTGTAACCGACTCGCAAATAAGGTTAACAGCAACCTTGGCATAGAATCAATTCAATATAGCATCATATCAACTCGAATATAAAGATCCACTACCTGTGATGGATCGACAACATCACAATCAAATCAAGAACATAAACAAGTATGTGGTTTTTGCGGGCCAACTCAAGATTAGTCGTTCTTGAGTTTCAAAGTCCCTACTTCGCGATGTCGTCATTATACCTTCGTTTATTGAGGTTCTGAACTCTTCAAATCTGAAATATAACAACCAAAATACTCATATCAAACTTCATTCAAGATTATTATTTCAGAAACGAATCAAAACCATTAATCGATCGTCAATCAAACTCATTTCAAACCTCAATCCAACTTCTTCGGTTCAAAGTCGTTGTCTTGAGTCGTTGGCCTTCCAAACTCGGCTGAAACGGAAGAATAAAATTCTATAACATTCACATCATCAATATAAGTGTTTCAGCTTAGCTATCGAATATCAAAACAGTCCAAAAACTCGATTAAACGAGTAGCGATTCAAAATCGGTAACCGATGTAATCCCGAAACCATTTCTAACTTCAAAACCCAATCATACGTATATTCAAGTCAATAACCAGCTGATAAATCATTCAAATCCTCATCTCAATAGCTATAAAAATTGATTAACATGCTGGAATCAAGATTGGATACATGTAATACAAACTTCTCAATCCAATTTCGCCATAAAATCGCATATACGTCAATAAACATGATCAAAAACTCAACATCTGATATCTGTCAACTTTCGAGCTTCAAACCATGCTAAAAGATATAAACACTTACACTAGATCGAAGCCCTCGTTGCAAGGATTCCAGAACACTTTTTGGAATCGAAATCGGATAACTGGAACAAAAGTTATGGCAAATCGAAAATCATGAAATCAAGAAATAAGAAGATGAACTCGTCTCTGTACAAGTTTTCTAAATTGAATATTCACAGAACACGTATTCTTGCTGAGTAATAACTCTAAAATCAGATAGCTTCAATAGAAATTGCAATTTAGTCCCTCAATTCTTCAATAATTGTAATTTGGTCCTCGGCCCTTATTTTAATTCAATTTCAATCCTAAATAATTTAAGAATATTAGAATTTAAATCAAAACTCTAAATATCCCCAAATTAAATATACTTGGATTAAAATTAAATAAATTCGGATTAATATTAATTAATCCCGGGCCTTACATTTCTCCCCCACTAAGACATGAGTTCGTCCTCGAATTCATAAACAGTATAGATATGCAGACTGCATGCTCATAAGAATAAAGAATAACTGAAAACTGAATAAGAACTCACATCAGTGAAATAGATAAGGAAATCGTTGCTTCATATCTTCTTCGACTTCCCACGTCGCCTCTTCAACTCCGTGTCTACTCCATTGAATCTTCACCAATGGAATGGTCTTCGTTCGGAGTTGCTTCGTCTTCCTATCAAGAATCTGAATAGGTCGTTCGAAATAGCAAAGAGTATCATCCAACTCAGCTTCATCGAATCGAATCACATGAGACGCATCAGATATATACTTTCTCAACATCGATACATGAAAGACATCATGTATTCCAGATAAAGACATAGGAAGAGCGAGTCGATAAGCAAGATTGTCTATCTTCTCGAGAATCTCATACGGCCCAATATACCTCGGAGATATTTTTCCTCATTTGCCAAATCGAATTGTGCCCCTGAACGGTGAAATCTTCAGAAACACTCTATCTCCCTGATCAAAATATAACGGCCGTCGTCGTACATTTGCATATCTCGTCTGTCTATGTTGCGCTTTTCTCATTCTCTGTTGTATCAATCTCACTTTCTCAGTCATCTGTCTGATCATATCCGGCCCTAACTCAGGTACCTCAGAAACATCATCCCAATACAAAGGCGATCGACACTTCTTCCCATATAATGCTTCAAATGGTGCCATCTCTATACTCGTCTGATAACTGTTGTTATAAGAAAATTCCACAAGTGGTATAGAATTTTGCCATGTAACACCAAAATCAAGTACTACAGCTCTCAGCATATCCTCAAGCGTCTGAATAGTTCGTTCAGATAGACCGTCAGTTTGAGGATGGTAAGCAGTACTCAAATGTAAACGCGTACCTAGAGCTTCCTGTAGGCTATGCCAAAAGTACAAAGTAAACCTCGGATCTCGGTCAGATACAATCGACTTTGGCATACCGTGTAGTCTTACCACTTCTCGAATATAGAGATCCGCCATTTGATCATGACGATAAGTCATTCGATAAAGGAATAAAGCACGCAGATTTCGTCAATCTGTCGATGATCACCCAAACAGCATCGCATACTCGAGATGATCGTGGCAACTTCGTTACAAAGTCCATGGAAATGTGATCCCATTTCCATTCAGGAATCGATAAACTCTGTAATAAGCCACCCGGTTTCTTTCTTTCAGCTTTCACCTGTTGGCAATTCAAACATTTAGATAGAAATCCAGTCACATCAAACTTCATTTGTTTCCACCAGTACTGACTCTTCAAGTCGTTGTACATCTTTCTGCCTCTAGGGTGAACACTATAGCGACTGCAATGGGCTTCCTTCAAAATATTCTGTTTCAAGTCTGCAATATCCGAAATAACTATTCGATTATTCACATACAAGATATCATCGTCACTAACCTTGTACTCAGACTGATGTCTTGATCGGATCATTTCAATCGATTTCTGCACATTCTGATCAGCCTTTTGTGCTTCTTTGATACGAATCAATAACTCTGGCTCAGCACTGATTGCATGCACTCTCATCGGCCTTCTATCTGTCTCAAATACATACCCAGAACTACAACAATCTTCAATCAAATTAGATACACCTACCGTAGACAAGGATAAAGCACATACCTTTTTACTTAGGGCATCCGCTACTGCATTAGATTTTCCCGGATAGTATTTGATTTCACAATCAAAATCCTTCAACAGATCAAGCCATCGTCGTTGTCTCATATTAAATTCAGATTGTGAGAACAGATACTTCAGACTTTTGTGGTCGGAAAAGATTTCAAACTTCTCGCCATATAAGTAATGTCTCCATATTTTCAATGCAAAAACAATTGCAGCCAATTCAAGATCATGAATCGGATACCTGACTTCATGTGGTTTCAGTTGTCGAGAAGCATAAGCAACAACATGTCCTTTCTGCATTAAAATACATCCCAAACCCTGGTGAGAAGCATCACAATAAACAACAAAATCACCAGTACCTGTAGGGATTATTAGAACAGGCGCTGTCATCAATCTCTTCTTAAGTTCGATAAAACTTCTTTCACAATCCTCGGACCAAAGAAATGGTGCATTCTTCTGTGTAAGCTGTGTAATAGACTTCGCTATCGATGAAAAATCTCGAATGAAATGACGGTAATAACCAGCTAAGCCCATAAAAATTTGAATTTCTGGCACAGATGTCGGTCTCTGCCAACTGATCACAGCTTCAACCTTACTCGGATCCACTGAAATGCCATCTCCTGAAATTACATGACGAAGAAAAACATCTCGCTGCAACCAAAACTCACATTTGGATAACTTGGCATACAATTTCTCTTCTCTTAATGTTCTCAACACAGTACGAAGATGATCAGCATGATCACACAAACTCTTAGAGTATATCAAAATATCATCGATAAAGATAATCACAAAGTCATCTAAATATCTTTGAAATACTCTATTCATCAATCCCATAAAAACTGCCGGTGCATTCGTTAGACCAAAAGGCATGACTATGAATTCATAATGGCCATACCTAGTTCTAAATGCAGCCTTAGGAATGTCTTCGTCTCTAACCCTCAGTTGATGATATCCGGATCGGAGATCAATCTTCGAATATACTGACGATCCCTGCAATTGATCAAATAAATCATCGATACGAGGTAAAGGATAGCGATTCTTTACCGTTGCTTTGTTCAATTGCCGGTAGTCAATACATAATCTCATTGATCCGTCTTTCTTTCGAACAAATAATACCGGAGCACCCCATGGGGAAACACTCGGTCTGATATATCCTTTGGCCAACAAATCTTCAAGTTGGTCTTTCAGTTCTTTCAGTTCGATCGGTGCCATACGGTAAGGGGCTTTTGATATCGGCTGTGTACCTGACATCAATTCAATACCGAAATATACTTCTCTGTATGGTGGCAATCCTGGAATCTCATCAAGAAATACATCTGCAAACTCATTCACCACCGGTATATCAGTCAATTTCGGACTAGTCTTCAGTATATCGACTGCATAAATAAGGAATCCTTCCGCCCCTTTCTGTAACAAGTCAGTCATAGAAAGAACAGATATCAAAGGAATTCTGGCTCGTGATCCCTTACCATAGAATTTTCACTCATCTGTCATATCAGGTCTGAACTTCACAATCTTCTGAAAACAGTCCACTGTTACTCTGTACTTGGTTAGCATATCGATACCGATTATGCAATCAAAATCAGATAAACCAAGAACGATACAGTCAAGCTCAACTTCATTACCTTCGTACTGTAGTACACAGTTTCTCACAGACTTCACTGATACTATACCTTTTCCCAACGGTGAAGATATAAACACTACAGTAGTTAATGACTCAACAGAAAATGAATACAACGTAATAAATTGTTCAGATACGAAGGTATGCGACGCACCAGTATCGAATAAGACATACGTAGGATAACCAAAAAGAAAATAGTTACCTGCAATCACATCATCCGGTGCTGCTTTTGCTTGCTCTTCTGTCAATGAAAACACTCGTGCTTGTTGCCTCGGAGGTTGATTCACCATCTGACCTCCTCCTCTACTTGGTACTGCAGGCTGTGGTTGAAAAGAGTGAACAGAAGATGTAGGTTGACCTACCGGTCTCGATGATCCCGCACCCTGTGCACCTTCAGAACCTCGTTGTGGACACACCCTCGCAAAGTGTCCCATCTAATTGCAAATGTGGCAGCTTCCAAATACACCTCGGCATTGTTCATTGGTATGGCGACCACCACACTTGGTGCAATACACATCAGACCTCTGTCCAGCTCTAGACTGTCGGGAGCTACCTGAACACGAAGAGCTACTACCACCAGATCTCTTGAACTATTTACTCTTGCCCTTGAAGAAGTTCTTCTTTCCACTACTGCTACCTCCAGCTTCAAATCGAGGTGGCGGTGGAATCTGTGACTGTTCTTGGGACTGTCTCACTGGCTGTGGCACAAACTGTGCTACTCGTTGTTTTAGTATCCCTGCTTCTGCACCCTTTGCTCGATTCAGAGCATCAGCAAAGGTATTCGGTCTTCCCGAATTCACAAGTGTAAACACATCAGGATTCAAGCTATTGATAAATTGATCGGCTTGAGCTTCATCATTAACAGCGATATGTGGAGCAAACTTCAACAAGCTAGTGAACTTGGCAACATATTCCTCGATATTTAACTGTCCCTGTTGCAAACTCGCAAACTCTACTCCTTTGTCCTTGCGATAAGACACAGGAAAGAAATGCTGATAGGAAGCAGTTCGAAATACAGACCAGGTAATAACAGTACCTTGGTTCTCCAATGCTTTCTTCGTCGCTATCCACCAACTCTTGGCAAGGCCATGCAGTTGATGAATAACCAGTCTCACACGACGATCATCTAAATAGTCAATAGACTCAAATAACTGCTCAATATCTTCCAGCCAATTCTCACATTCCACAGCATTCTCAGTTCCTTGCAACTTCGGTGGTTGGAATGACTGGAATCGTTTCAGAAGTTTCTCCATCGGATTAGCATCACTAAACTCATCAGTAGAAGTACTACCCTGTCCATGTTCAGACACTGTCACTGGGACCTGTGCAACATTTGTTTGTTCAGGCTGATTCGTAGCCAACGTCTGTCTAACTCTCGGTGCTGTTCGGGGAGCCATATCTGATTATCAAACAGATTAGTGTACAGTTCAATCTGAATTACAACAAGTCTGTTACAGTCCACATTTACTTCATAAAGATCGAGTTTCGATTCATCCTCATAATACATACTAGTACTTCAATTAAATAACCAGATAGCATGTAATTCAAACCATTGTATAGCATATTCTTCGCAAATTATCACAGCATCATGTGACAATTTAATATATGTAATCAATCAATCATATACCATACAATTATAAAAGCAATAAATAAATCAGAATAGAAGACTCGATCTACCCCGCTCATCTAATCTCAGTCCAAGAAACTTATGCTCTGATACCACCTGTTGTGGGGACCTCGGGTTGCTAATCTCATCTTAATTGATGTGAATTATGAAATGAGTCTTGATGTTAGTGAATGCTATTATGATGATATATGTTGCATTCACCTTGTAAGACTTGTTCTTTGATTTCGAAATGAACGGAAACGTTCGATTAGATGATTTGAGGGATTATATATGTATGGCCTAGGTGGTTGACTTAGCCTAGCGTCTGATTTATATATATAATGGCTTCAAAGTCTAGAGAAGCAAGATAAGTAGCCCCACCTCGATTGGGAGAGTCGGTGGTTAGTTATGATATCTTCTTCTCGGGATCCCAACCGATGAAATAAGAGAATTCGTTAGAGAACCTTGTTTTAAAACATGCATTGTATTTACTTTTATATCATGAATTTGATATATGCTTTGCTATGCATGTTTAGTTGCTTTTACTGGAAAATATATTTCTCACCGGAGTTATCCGGTTATTGTTGTGTTGTATGTGTCATGGCAATAGGCGGGAGTGGAACAGGACAAAAGCGATCTTGAAGAACAAGGGATGAGAGAATAGCGTGATGATCCGAGTTTAGATGATTGTGAGCTGTCATTGTTAGTGTTGAGTTCAAGAACATGATCTTGTTGTAGTTATATGTGCCAAGAGTTATTGGCTATGAAGTTGTTGTCTTGATATTGTGTATAAGACTTATGATGATGTATAATAGTCTTAGAACTTGACTTGTTGTTTTATACAATGTTCCATGTTTTAATGTTAGCCTATCTTGAGTTGATATTAAGGCTTTGTTTATGATCTTATTCTATCAATTCATATCATGTTAGTATGCAAGCTAGCTTATGATTATGTATACACCATGCATGAGTTGATGTTAGATGAGAAAGGAAAGAAGGAACTTGTGTTGACAGCAAAAATGATCTGTATTTATTCTTCTGGGCAGGAGCCCGCTCGATCGGGCGATTCCTGCCGATCGAGCGAGGCCTTCATTTCGAAGGCAGAGAAGTGAGCAACTTTGGCTCGCTCGATCGATGAAACATGACCGATCGAGCGAGGCCAAAACTTTGCAAACCCGAGAAGCTGAGCTGAGGGCTCGCTCGATCGGGTGAATACACCCGATCGAGCGAGGTGCTCACTTTTTTAAAAAAAAAAAATTTACTTTATTTAGACTTTGATTCTTTATCTATTATTTATGATGATTTGATTAATGAGAGATTAGAATTCGGATCGTCACAACAGGTGGTATCAGAGCTATCCAAATCTGAACAACAACAGAACCACACCTCTATCAAAAATCTGCACTCAAGTTCAACCCAACTTCAAGGCAAAAAGGCTACAAACCGTGTTCTTTCTTCTATCGGTTTCGAAGTCGAGATTATTGAGTTGAAGTGTCCTGTTTATGAACTGAAATCACAGCATATAAACCAAATAATCATCAGCTACAACCCAACAACATCTTAGTCCAAGATACAATAGCAAAACAGCCTCAAATCATAAGTTCGACGGCGTAACGGTTAAAGTCGGCAATCCCGAAACTCAAGTATAACCCTTCTATAATGATACCAGATGAATTTCAATCAAAACCAGCAGAATATAGAATAGAAACTTTGCAATAATTGTTGAGAATTCATACGAAATGGATACAACAACCATCTTCAACCCAACTTCAACAAAACACAACATAGAAGTTCAATAACAACAATTCATACACAATTCTGATCTCTGTCATTTTCGAATTCCCAAATCATAATTAACTAAGAGAAAACTTACATCAATTCGAAGGTCTTCTTGCAAGGATTCCAAAACATCTTTCGGAATCGAATTCGGATAACTGGATCAAAAGATACGGCGATTACAAGATGAAGAATAAACTTGAGATTTCTTTCCTCTTCTTCACTCGGTTCTCTTCTGAATTTCTGATGGAATTGGATTGAATCACACGTGAAAACTTAGAATAATAACAAGTGTCCCAACAATTTTCCAATAATTGCACTTAGGCCCCTCAAGTCTTCCAAAATTGCAATTTGGTCCTCAATTTCTCAATTCATTCAATTTCAATCCTAATCAATTTAAGAATATTAGAATTTAAATCAAAACTCCAATTATTCCCAAATTAATTATTCTCAGATTAAAATTAAATAATTCCGGGTGTTACATTATTTTTAATCACACTCAACTTATTTTTTCTCTCACAAGTTATTTCTCCAAGATCTCGAAGAACAAGATGAGATTTGCAATATTACTCTTTGTAACTATTATGATTATCCTTCTCATGTACCTTGTATTTACCGGTGACTATCCAGGAGGCGGCTGCGGTGATGAGGGATGAGCAGCGGGGCCTGGTGTGAATGGTGGATAGATTGGTGAATGAGGCGGTAGGCTTTGGGTTGATGAGAAATAGCAGCGGCGATGTGCCTGGTGATTGCAGATGAAGGAGGGAAATAGGCGGCAGTGATGATCTGTGATGGTGAAACCAACGTAGTGCAAGCACTGGCGGAGATAGAATTAGAGACAGCGGCGGCTTCACGACAGGCGCTGGTGAGGAACAGGAGGCTGCTTGCTTGGAGATGAAGGAGAAGAAAAAAAAAAAATTTACGCTTGAAGAGAAACGAGGAGGATGGCGGCCCTGTAGAAAAAGATCACACGATTAACCCTTATTTTAATTATTATTAGTGTTATAATTATAATTATTAAATAAACAAAAATAAAATAGATTGAAACTTTTTTTTTTCAAAACAGAAAATTAATTTCAATAGGGCGTGGGCACGCCTTGTACTAAATCATTTTTTGAAAACTTTAAAGCTTTTAAGAAGAAAAAATTGATTTTTTTGTACAAAAAATGATTTTTCATAGGGCGTGGGCACGCCTTGTACTAAATCATTTTCTGAATTTTTTTTTCGAAAAATTATAAAAGCTAACCAAACGCAATAACAAATAAAAAAATTTAAAAAACGTTGGGTTGCCTCTCAAAAGCGCCTCGTTTTATTGTCGTTGGCTCAACTCCATGTTTCCTTGTTGCTCATGGTGGTTCATAAACTTTGTCCACCTTCACCCATTTGAATATTTTCATCGCAAATTTCAGTCTATGCTTGTTCTGCTTGAATTTCGTGGAAATCCTCATCTCTTGATAACTTCCTCCTTTTTCCATGGGTATTTTCTTAGGTCGATCTGGAGGAAGTTTTAGCTCAATTTTAGATTCATGCAAATCACAGAGAAAAAATATGGTATTAGAATTTTCAGCAGGTCTTGCAACAATATCCTCTAAATTATTCTCATCCAAAAATTTTGTATTTTCTTGTGACAAGTGATCAGTGATATCAAGAGCATTAATAGTACTTTCACAATTAGGATATTTCATGGTATCATAAATATTAAACTTAACAATCTCGCCATCAAATTCCATAGTAAGAATACCATTATTAACATCTATGATAGATCTTGAAGTTTTTAGAAATGGTCTTTCTAGCAAAATTGGACTATTTAGATCACTGTTTTTCATGTCAATCATATAAAAATCAGCAGAAAAAACCAAATTATCAACTTTCACAAGAACATCTTCAATTACACCCATGGGATAAATAGTGGACTTAGCAGCCATCTGAATAACAATTGCAGTTTTATTCAGGGGTCCAAGTTTCAAATAATTATAAACAGAATAAGGCATGACATTGATAGAAGCACCCAAATCAAACATATCCTTTTCAAGTTTAATTTCGCCAACTGTACAAGGAATAGAAAACATATCTGGATCACTGCATTTGATAGGAATATTTCTTTGCAGAACAGCTGACCCATTTTCTCCTACCTTTAACCTTTGACACTCCTTCAAGTTCTATATTCTTTTTGTATTACACAATTCTTTTAAAAATTTTGCACAACGAGGTACTGGTTTTGAAAGAGTGGGTGCCCGGTGAGCCAACTTGTGGCTAAGGGCTTTTATGACTCTATGTATAAACAATCTTTTGTTTAATATAATTTACACTTTTATAAAGGCGTTTACTTTATCTTTTATCATATTATTATGTTGTGACATACTATAAGATGTTTAGATAAAGACCTTGAATAAACTATAGTGTATGTAAGATGTGGTAGCACATGGGGATGGCTATCATGAAACACATCTTATAGTCACTGTATATTCTAAACAGTTCCTAGTCGATTGAGCCGTCCGTTAATAAGGATAAGGATCGCTCGAGATTGAGACTAGCATTTGCGATGCCGAGTACCACGTTTCATTGGTATGGAACATAGAGATGTTCAAAGCATGCAAATGGATATTCATACGATGAATGATCGAATTACCCTATCCGGACTTTCCAAGTGGTTATCACTTATCGAGTGGATAAAGTCCGCGGTTTTGGTTGTACACCATTAGTCCTTACTACTTGAAACATCATTGAGACTCTATATGCTAGTACTGTACTTTGACTCGTTTACCGACTCTATTGGGGTCATCAGGTGTCGGGATTGGGTACAGTTACGACACATATAGGAGTCGATGCTTTGTTGTCAAGGATTCACCACATACTTGATAGTGTGGATATCCTATGCAATCTGAGGAGATATTAGTGTGACGAATCTCTGGCCAGAGTACATGATGTGTTTTAAGAAATGGTTTCTTAGTAGCACATGCGATGTCACTATTTGATCTTCAAGATGTATTGCATAGTTATCGAATCTCGAACGACTCTCGATTTACCAATGGTTGTTGATTCGATCGGGATATATGGATGAAGGGACCGTACTGTACGCTAACCAAAATCTATTGGTTCTTGCAGGCACTATCAGTGATACCTAGGGAATCATGGGGCGATGTTGCTAGGCGCTCTTACCATGATTCGATGGGCAAGTCGAAAATTGTTGTTCCGAGTCACAAGGAGTTGTGAGCCCACGGCTAGCTGTATCCCTGAACCATTGAGGGTCACACAAGTAATGGATTTTTAATCCCCGTTGAGATAATTAAATTTAAAGAGTTAAATTTAGTGAATAAAGAAGTGGGACTTCTTATATCAGAGTAGAAGAGTAAGATTTCCTAAAATGACATAGGGATGGGCATTTTTGGAAATCACTGAATTCGGATTCAGAAAATTTATCTTTACTCTAAAAGATGCAGAAATGGTTTCTGTGCACATTGGTGAAATTGGTTTATCAATCTGAGTCACGATGAATTTTATATTAATTTCTGAACATGCGGGCTTTGCTTGCCAGGCTTGAACTTATGACTAATGGGCCCTAAGCTGTTAGCAGCCCACATTATAAATAAGTTATTGCAGTACAGAAATTAAACAACAGAGGCTCATAATTTCGAACACTAGGGTTTTTGAGACCTATAGTGGCCGCCCCCTCTCTGTGTTTTCTCTCTGAAATCCAGTCTGTGAATTTTGAATTTGCAGTCTGGTTTAACGGATCAAATTCGTTAATTCTCTTCGTAGAAACTTCTGATATATTTTCTAGTGCAATCTATCAGAGGGATTAAACTTTTGTTCGTGGACCTGATTGAAGAATTGTTCGTCCATCAGTTCCTGGGATATACAACAAGAGCAGAGTAATCTGTTGGTGTCCATAATCTCGTTTCGAGATTTCAAGGTAAAAATTTAATTGTTATTTAATTGTTATTTAATTTTTAATGCACAATTTAATCGTAAAGTTTTGATACCCATGATATGGAATCGTTCCATATAAAATTTTAAAACTTCCGCTGCACCGGGTATCAATTCTGATTGATCTGATCACCGTTCTCCAACAGGTTTAATATCATCTAATATAGGAATATTTACCTCACATTTACGAAAAGTTTCATTCAACTCCTTAATACTTTCACAATTTCTACTCAATACAATGGGGAATGGCGGAACATGTCTATACTCAATAGGAGGCGGAGACTTACCTTTTAGTGCATCATCTTGATTGGTTCCTTTGTCCTTCACTTTTATCTCATTATATTTGTTTTTATTGGCTAGTGCTGGTAGCACATTTTCTTGATCCTCCAATTATTTATCAATTTGTAAAGTGATTGCACTAACATTCTTCCTTGGATTTGTGGCATGAGAACTTTGACCACTTGAACTTTGTGCTTCCAACTTATTGATTGCAATTGCCAACTGACCCACTTGAGTGTTCAAATTCTGAATGCTAGCCTTTGTTTCCTGTTGAAATTGAAAAGTATTAGTGGCTAGTTCCTTAACAATATTTTCTAGATACTCACTTGTATTGGAAGCTGGTAGAGGTTGTGATCTAGGAGGATATGATGTCATTTGAGGTGTAGATAGATTCATTTGTGGATTAGCATATCTGAAATTCTGATGATCCTTCAATCCTGGATTTTAGGCATTAGAATATGGATCATATCGGCGTTGTGGATGTCCAGGAAATCCATCAATTGCATTAGCTTGCTGCATTTGATCTTCTTGTAGTGTCGGACAAATATCAGTGGGATGTCCAAGACCCGAGCATATACCACAAGCTTTGACCTGTTGTACTTGTCCTGCAACCAATTGTTCCAAAAGAGAAGTCAATGAATCTAACTTTTGATCAATAGGACTCGCACTTACCTAATTAACTTGTCGTGGGTTGTTATCTTGCCTAGTTCCAAACTGTTGTGCATTGGCAGCCATGCTCGAAATAAGATCCCTTGCTTCTTGAGGTGTTTTGTTCACTAATGCACCTCCGCTTGCAGCATCAATCATGTTTCGATCAAAAACCAAGAGGCCCTCATAAAAATACTGAACTAATAGTTGTTCCGAAATTTGGTGTTGAGGACAACTGGCACGCAATTGCTTGAATCTCTCTCAATATTCATATAAAGTCTCTCCATGCTGCTGTATTATCCCAAGTATGTCCTTCCTAATATTTGCTGGTCGTGAAGCTGGGAAGAACTTCTCTAGAAATAGTTGTTTCATACCATCCCTGGTTGTTATCGTCCCAGAGGGTAAATAGTAGAGCCAATCCTTAGCTTTGTCGGCTAAAGAGAATGGAAAAGCTCGCAATGAAATTTGTTCCTATGTAATTCCTTAGGGTTTCATGGTTGTGAAAACAGTGTGAAAATCCTTTAAATGCTTGTGTGGATCTTTACCTGCAAGACCACAGAAAGTTGGCAACAAGTTAATCAAACCAGATTTTAATTCAAAATTTGCATTTGGGAATTGAATGCATAATGGCTGCTGAGTAACATTAGTATTAGCTAACTCCCTGAGGGTTCTCTGTGCTGGTGCTGCCATTGTTTCTTCTTGCTCACTTTCTTTAGCTTCGAACTCGGGATCAGATTCCCTTTCAGACTCGCTCGAGTTCAATGCCATGTTCAAACCAGGAGATGAAATAGATGCTTGGTTACGTCGTAGCCGCGCCTCTTTTCTCAACCTCCTAGCTGTCTTCTCGATTTCCGAAATGTTTTCTAGTTCACTTGTACAAGAAGAACGAGGCATAAAAAGGAAAAAAATAAAATAAATAAATAACAAAACTTGAAAAAAATAATTATAAACACCGTTCCCCGGCAACGGCGCCAAAATTTGATAGGCCTGTCGTCGAGCCACAAACTTAAAATTCCTACTCCTTAACAAAAATGAGTTTAGTAATGAGCAGGGTCGAATCCACAAGGAACATATATTTATTTCTTTCAAGTAAATGTAACTAAAAAGGGGGTTTTGGTTTTCAGAAATAAAAAAAAAAAAATAAGACTAATGAAAGAATTAACTAAATGAGATGAACAAATAATTAAATGAGAAATTCAAATATTTTACCAAACTCTGATTTAAGGAATTTCCGTATTTCAATTATATAACTGGTCATCGGCTAAAAAATAATTTATTCATGCAGTTTCTAGCAATTAACCTTAAAATCATAGGGATGGCCACTAAGATTTTTGTGTTCTCCTATTTTAATTGACCAAACCCAGCATCTAGTCAAAACTTATCAATAACGAACTGGGCATGATAGCGTTCCATATTGATTAAAAATAGCTTTTCGATTTGTGAAAACAGTTAATCCTAAAATCTAACAATCGAGATAGCTGCAATTGTTAAATCTAGTTTCGTTGATTTATATAGATTAAACATGTCATGATAGCACAACATACCTAATATATCGCTAATCAGTACCAATCATTCATGACAATTACGAATCACTGAACTCAAGGTTAGCAATAGAAAATCATAAATCAAATTAATTTGTCAGATTAATTAACTCACAACTTTCACGAAATAAATCATAAATTAACAAATACTAGAAACAAACAAGAATATCAATTTAAACTCAAAACCTCACAGTGATAAATTGAAATACAGGAAAATATCCCTTGAATCAGAACTAAAATATTAGTCAAGCATAGTTGGCTTCATAATTCTCTAGAAATATAAAAGATTAAACCTAAAAGTTATGAAGAAGAAAATAAGAAGAAATTTTCTCTGACTGTGGCCGTTTAGAGCGTGCAAAACGCAGAATCATAAATATGTCCTCTAAAAAAACTAAAACTAACGTGTAAAAGCCCTAAGAGAAAAGGAAAAAAATAAAATATAGAAAAAAGATAAGATTATCTACAAGATAATCTTGATAGTTGTTTAAATAAAAAACAAATCTCCAACAATAATTATCCAAAAGAAAATCTTCTCTTCAAATTTCTTCCAAAAATTAAATACCATATTTAGAATTACTAAAATATGGTATTTTCTTCTCAAATTTTGTAATCTTCAATTCCCACCAAATAGTAATAGCGTAGTAACACAGCGCGCGCACGCCTTGCTTCAGGACCTCTTCTATTTTGCTCAATTTCTCAAAATTTCTATTGGCAGCTCCAAATGTGATAGAATTCAAATTTTTAGCCCAAATTTTGTCCAAGATCATCAAACTTCCTCCAACTACAAAACAGGAAAAAACGCACCGATTAACATATGCAAAAGATAAAAACCCGAGAGATATTATACTAAAAAATATAAATATTATGAACCTATCACGAAGTAACCAAGCATCAATTTCATCTCTTGGTTTGAACGTTGCATCAAATTCAAGTGAGTCTGAAAGAGAATCTGAACCTGAATTTGATACTGAAGAAAGTGAGTGCAAAAAAACAATGGCAGCGCCAGAACAGATAACCCTCAGGGAGTTAGCTAATCCTAATGTTACTCAGCAGCCATTATGCATTCAATTCCCAAATGCAAATTTTGAATTAAAATCTGGTTTGATTCATTTGTTGCCAACTTTCCGTGGTCTTGCAGGTGAAGATCCACACAAGCATTTAAAGGAGTTGCACATTGTTTGCACAACTATGAAACCACAAGGAATTACAGAGGAACAAATTTCACTGCGAGCTTTCCCATTCTCTCTAGCTGACAAAGCCAAGAATTGGCTCTACTATTTACCCTCTGGGACGATAACAACTTGGGATGGTATGAAACAACAATTTCTGGAGAAGTTCTTCCCAGCTTCACGAGCAGCAAATATTAGGAAGGACATATGTGGGATCAGACAGCTGAATGGGGAGACTTTATATGAATATTGGGAGAGATTCAAGCAATTGTGTGCCAGTTGTCCTCAACACCAAATTTCGGAACAACTATTAGTACAATATTTTTTATGAGGGCCTCTTGGTTTTTGATCGAAACATGATTGATGCTGCAAGCGGAGGTGCATTGGTGAACAAAACACCTCAAGAAGCGAGGGATCTTATTTCGAGCATGGCTGCCAATGCACAACAGTTTGGAACTAGGCAAGATAACACCCCACTACAAGTTAATGAGGTAAGTGCTAGTCCTATTGATCAAAAGCTAGATTCATTGACTTCTCTTTTGGAAAGGTTGGTTGTAGGACAAGTACAACAAGTCAAAGCTTGTGGTATATGCTCGGTTCATGGACATCCAACGGATATGTGTCCAACGCTACAAGAAGATCAAGTGCAGCAAGCTAATGCAATTGGTGGATTTCCTGGACAGCCACAACGTCGATATGATCCATATTCTAATGCGTACAATCCAGGATTGAAGGATCATCAAAAATTTAGCTATGCTAATCCACAAATGAATGTGTCTATGCCTCAAGTGCCATCATATCCTCCTAGATCACAACCTCTACTAGCTTCCAATACAAGTGAGTATCTAGAAAATATTGTTAAGGATATAGCCACTCATACTTTGCAATTTCAACAGGAAACAAGGGCCAGCATTCAAAATTTAAATACTCAAGTGGGTCAGTTGACAACTGCACTCAATAGGTTGGAAGCACAAAATTCAAGTGGTCTAAATTCTAAGAGTGTGGTGAATACAAAGGAGAATGTTAGTTCAATTACATTGAAAAATGGTAAAGAATTTGAGGATCAAGAAAATGTGGTACCAACAGCAGCCAATAAAAACAAAGACGATGAGATAAAAGTGGAGGAAAAAGGAACTAATCAAGATGATGCACTGAAAAGTAAGTTTTCGCCTCTCTTTGTGTATAAACTTGTTCCCCCATTTCCCCTTGCATTGAATAGGAATTGTGAAAGTATTCAGGATTTGAATGAAAATTTTCGTAGACGCGGGGTAAATATTCCTATATTAGATGATATTAAACCAGTACCTCGTTGTGCAAAAATTTTAAAAGAATCGTGTAATGCAAAAATGAGACAGAATTTGAAGGAGTGTCAAAGGGTACAGATAGGAGAAAATGTGTCAATTGTTCTACAAAGAAATATTCCTATCAAATGCAGTGATCCAGGTATGTTTTCTATTTCATGTACAGTTGGCGATACTAGACTTGAAAATGCTATGTTAGATTAGGTGCTTCTATCAATGTCATGTCTTATTCTATTTATAATTATTTGAAACTTGGACCCCTGAATAAAACTGCAGTTGTGATTCAGATGGCTGATAGGTCCACTATTTATTCCAGGGGTGTAATTGAAGACGTTCTTGTGAAAGTTTATAATTTGGTTTTTTCTGTTGATTTTTATGTGATTGACATGAAAAACAGTGATCTAAATAGTTCAATTTTGCTAGGAAGACCATTTCTAAAAACTTCAAGATCAATCATAGATGTTAATAATGGTACTCTTACTATGGAATTTGATGGCGAGATTGATAAGTTTAATATTTATGATACCATGAAATATCCAAGTTGTGGAAGTGCTATTAATGCTCTTGATATCACTGATCACTTGTCACAAGAAAATACAAAATTTTTGAATGAGAATAATTTAGAGGATATTGTTGCAAGACCTACTGAAAATTCTAATAATATATTTTTTTTCTATGATTTTCAGGCATTTAAAATTGAGCGAAAACTTCCTCCAGATCGACCTAAGCAAATACCCATGAAAAATGGAGGAAGTTATCAAGAAATGGAGATTTCCAAGAAATTCAAGCATAACAAGCATAAACTGAAATTTTCTATGAAAATTCCCAAATAGTTGAAGGTGGACAAAGTAACAATTTATGAACCACCATGAGCAACAAGGCAACTTGGAGTCGAGCCAACAACAATAAAAAGAGGTGCTTTTGGGAGGCAACCCAACGTTTTTTTTAATTTTTTTTATTTGTTATTGTGTTTGGTTAGTTTTTATTTTTTTGGAAAAAAAATTCAGAAAATGATTTAGTACAAGGCGTGCCCACGCCCTGTGAAAAATCATTTTCTGTACAAAAAATCAATTTTTCTTCTTAAAAGCTTTAAAATTTTCAGAAAATAGTTTTATACAAACGTGCCCACGCCCTATTGAAATTCATTTTCTGTTTTGAAAAAAAAATTTGAATTTGCTTAATTTTTTTTTTAAATTAATTATTACAATTATCATAATCATAATACTTAAGATACAAGGGTTTTTCGCCTAAATTTTTTCTTTCTTATTTTCGCCCCTCCCGTCTCGTTATCTTCTTCATCTCCAAGTCACCCGCTCATCACCGTAATCTTCACATCGCCTTCATATCACCGCCTCAATCCTGTTGTGCTGCTTTCCTTCATCTTCACAGACCAACAGCCGCCTCTTCATCATCAATCGCCGATCACCACCATTCATTCCATTCCACACGCAATGGCGGAGCCAGGATCTGAAATCCACCCGGGCTAGAATTTTTAACGAGGAACAAAAAATAATGCATAAGAATTAAAATGATGAATAAGATACTTGTTCATTGTAGTCTTAAAAAGTTTTTCATTAATAAAATCTTGGATAATTTTTTATGGAATCGTATTTAAGATTTAAAATTTTTTGACTGATATCATAATTCAAATTTGTTTTCAATATGACATCATATCAGCAATATATGATCAGCACGATGCATAATGTAATATAAATAGAAACTTGAACCAAACAAACCATTAAACTTTTTTATGAAATCAAAAATTGCAATTGTAAAAAAATTCTTTTATTGCAATGCAGTCAATTTTAAAATAAAGCAATAACACAAAGCATAAAAAAATTACTCAGTAAGAAGAAATCTACATTATAGAAGTGGAAATATTATTTAAAAGATGGAAATTGACATAGATAAAAGTTAAATTTAATCAAATCTAATCAAGATGACAAAGACGAAAAATCCCAATTTTGATACATATGGGCTATTTAATATTTTTTAAGTGGGCTACATGTGGGTTATTTAATTTTTTAAATTTGTCTACCCAAGCTAATATAACATTGATCCAAAATAATACAAAAAAAATATTTCAAAAAATATATATAATACATTAAAAAAATTGAAAATGGGCCACCCGGGCTTAAGCGTGCCTCCGCCCTTGTCCACACGAACGCCGCTGCTCGTCCCTCATCACCATCGACCGCTGATTTTCATTTTTTACCTCGTCGGCCGCCGCCTGCGTACACCACCATCTTCCTCACAACACCGCTGCCCCTGCTCTCCAGAAGACCGCCGCCGCTGCGTATCCCTGTTCACCCCCTGCTCTTATCACCATCATCATCGACAATCTCCATCATCTCCAGCCGCTGCTGCCCTGTCACTCCCGCTGCTGTTCATATCCGATCATCATCATTGCTCATCACTCTCATCTCAGAACACCATCGCACCACTGCTACCCATATGCTCCAGCAACCTTCGTTGCCGTCGGTTCACAACACCAGCGACGCCGCCCGCTTATCTCCATCTCTGCGAGCGACGTCGTCGATCTTCACCTTCATCTTTACAGCACCGCCTGTTCCACCATATTCACATCGCCGCTGCTTTCCTTCATCTCCACAGACCAATGCTGGCCGTCGTCTGTCGTTCTCCAACCGCCAGCACATCCGCTAGTAGAAACTTGGTGATATCTCTTCACTCTCGTTCGATCGCTAATTGATTGTTTTTCTGTCACTGTGATATTGGTATTGATTGTTTATATATTTTGTTGAGAACACATTTATCATACCATGAGTTTGGAGTTGAAAAGCATGGAGCTGAATCAGGTGGCTTTTTATCGACACATGGGCTTTGGTCCACCGTTTCTCCCATTTCATGGCACTTAGGTCGATGCTCAAAATTGTCAGGTGAGTTTTCTAACCGTCCTTATGCTTTTATTGTTTTATTTGAGCATATATTTATGTCATTGAGGACAATGCCTAATTTAGGTGTGGGAGGTTTTTAGGGGTTTGTATTATTCTATTTTGTGAGTTTCTGTCCAAGAGGTATTTAGTTCATGCTTATTGTTTCTCTCTTCTGAGTCCTGGATACTTCTGACACAGATTCCTTCTAAAAAAAAAATTGTATTCTCTTTGTTGCATTGTGGAGTTGCTCTTGATAATTGGTTGAAAAGACAAATGTATGGGTCTAACACATAGCCATCGTCTGTGGTGAAATTTGAGCCAATGAGCAGTCACTATATCATGCTCTTTTTTTTTATTGTGTGTTTGTCATGCATTGTTGATTTTTCTAGAACTTGCATTGTTATACATGTTCTCATTAACCTCTTTTGGTGGATTTAATGTATTGTTCAAAAATTAAGGGCCCTAGGTTAAAACCATTTTTTTTCATATGCCTCTGCTTTGAGCCTACCTTTATGCATATACCCTTAGTGAGCCAATTTTGAGCCTGATCCTTTTCTTTGAAAAAAATACCCACACTACAAGCCACAAAAATCCTTTCTTTATTGATTATCCCATTTTTGAACCTTGATTTGAAAATCATGTAAACTTTTTACATAGGACACTATTTGAAGCAAAAGCTATGAAAAAGTGTGGAGACTTAGTTACTCATGCTCCGAGTTTTATAATTCTCTTTTCTGCATTTCAAATTCCCAAAAAAAAAAAGAAAAAAAATGAACAAAAGGAGAAAATACGGGAAAGAAAAAAAAAGAGTCAAAAAGAAAAAAAAAGAATGAAAGAAGAAAAAATGAAGAGTGATGAATTATTTTTTTTGGATGTTAAGATTTTAATGGTCTGCAGATGAATAATTGGGTGGATTGGTATTTGTGGAAGGTTTTATATGATTATTTTAATTCTATTAGCCATTTTATCCTTTTATCATACCTTTCCCTTAGCCCCGTTACAACCATATTTAAGCCCTTTGATCGTGCATTTTAATTCATTCATTTGGTGGGAAAGAAGTGATATATTTGCAAGCTTATGGTTAAAAATCAACTATTTTTTGACATGAGCGTTTTCTTTGATATATATATACACCAAAAACATTTTTTGTTGAGTGCAATGAGTGAATCTCGTGAGGAGTTGTTGGACCTTATGCATTTTAATTTCAATACAATTGATTGAGTTGATTGTCTATGATGTTGATGTGATAATTTCTTCTTTTGGCTCGTTTTGATGTATGAGATGCATGAATATTTGTTTGGGATTGGTTGAGGAAGAGAAAGAAGGATGATGAGTTGGGACGATGGATTGAACTATTATATGCTTGAGGACAAGCATGGTTTAGGTGTGGGAGATTTTGATAGACTCATAATATTTATATTTTTAGTATCATATTTCTTGGGTTTTTATCTTTTGCATATGTTAATTGGTGCGTTTTTGTCGTGTTTTGTAGTTGGAGGAAGTTTGATGATCTTGGCAAAAATTTGGGCTAAAAAGTTGAATTCTATCACATTTGGAGTTGTCAAGAGAAATTTTGAGAAATTGAGCAAACTTGAAGAGGTGTTGAAGCAAGGCATGGGCGCGCTGTGTTACTACGTTATTACTGTCTGGTGGGAATTGAAGATTTCAGAATTTGAGAAGAAAATACCATAGTTTAGTAATTCTAAATATGGTATTTAATTTATGAAAGAATTTTGAAGAGAAGATTTTCTTTTAGATAAATATTGTTGGAGATTTGTTTTTTATTTAAACAATTATCAAGATTATCTTGTAGATAATCTTATTTTTGTCCTAGATTATTTTTTTCTTTTCTCTTAGGCTTTTTACATGTTAGTTTTGAGATTAGTGGGAGAACAGATTTCTGCCTCCTTCTGCACGCTCTGCACGACCAGAGTTCTTCTCTTTTCCTATTCATAATTTCTAGGTTTAATCTTTCATATTTCTAGGGAATTATGAAGTCAACTATGCTTGGCTAAGTTTTTATTTCTGATTCAAGAGATATTTTTCTGTATTTCAATTCATCACTGTGAGGTTATGCGTTTAAATTGATGTTCTTGCTTGTTTCTAGTATTTGTTGATTTATGATTTATTTCATAAAATTTGTAGGTCAATTAATCTGACAAATTAATTGGTTTTACGTCTTTTGAATGTTATCCATGAATTCAGTGATCTGTAATTATCATGAATGATTGGTACTTGAGTAGCAATAGATTATGTGTGTTGTGTTATCATAACATGTTTGATCTAAATAAATCAATGAAACTAGGTTTAACAATTGCAATTATCTCGATTGTTAGATTTTAGGATTAACTGTCTTCACAAATCTAAAGACTATTTTTAATCAATATGGAACGCTATCGTGCCCAGTTGGTTATTGATAAGTTTTGACTGGATGCTGGGTTTGGTCAATTAAAATAGGAAAACACAAAAATCTTAGTGGTTATCTCTATGATTTTAAGGTTAATTGCTAGAAACTGCATGAATAAATTATTTGTTAGCCGATAACCAGTGATATGTTTGGAATACGGAAATTCCTTGAATCAGAATTTGGTAAAGTAATAAATTTTCTCTTTTAATTATTTATTCATCTCATAAATTTAATTTTTGCATTAGTCTTAATTTTTTATTTTATTACTGCAAACCACAAATCCCCCTTTTTTATTTGTTATTCCTCGAAAGAAATAAATATCCGTTCCCTGTGGATTCGACCCCCTGATCACCACTAAACTCATTTTTGTTAAGGAGTAGGAATTTTAAGTTTGTTGTCTAACAACAGGCCAATCAAATTTTAAGTGTTCTTTAAATACCAAAATGTTGTATACAAAGTGTTTGATAAAATGTTTCAACCAAACTATTTTTATTATCTCAACTTGCAATTTTTTCAAACGATTTCCAAAATACTTCATCGGTTTTTAGAGGATTATGTTGAGCGTCTTTCGCTTGGTTTTGTAACCAAGCTCAATATAATCTCTCGATGCTCGATTCATTTTTGAACATTTCAAGAACGAACTATTGTAACTCAAAATATTTTAAAATTGTGTATTCACCCTCATTCTACACACGTTTTCGATCATAACGCAAACAAAATAAAATCAAAGCATAGATGAGTGACGATGAATACCTTAATGTCAAATAAACCCTAACAATGTACAAAGTCAATTCAATCTGCATCAAACACATAATCTTGTCAATTAAATTATGAGAAAAATACAAACGTGGGAATAAACATATCATTCTCCCGAAATTCTACAAAAATTTTGTTAAGTAGGATAGGGCTTGAAAAATTCTCCATGTACCTTCGAATAATTTTTCGAATTCGAATGAATATAAGTAGAGATAAAGGTATCAAACCAATAAATGATTTCTCCCTTGGTTTTTTTTACACAAAATCGGTATCTTATATTAGTCATAAGGAAACAGATAAAGGAGGAAGGAAATGTAAACCTATATGCTGGGAATCTCATTCCCAAAACAGAATCAAGTAGTTAGATTCTCTTTGAAATAAGTTGGCATGCCTAATTCAAAGCAGGAAAAAGGATCATCTCAACCATCTCGTCATTGGACAATTTTGTCAGTTGTATCACAGATAAGAGTGGACATTATGTTTCTTGACTAGAAATCCAAAATTAAAACAAAATATTTGGATATATTTCTTAACAATCAACTTGAGAAAACATAAAGAAAATATTCATATCATAATTAATTCAATCAATAAAAGTTTAGTGAAATCTTGGGATAAAATATTAATCGAAAAATTACCTCTTGTTACGTTGAATGATTTCTTGCAATGGAGAATGACTGCTTGAATGATTAGGGTGAGTATTCATGCAGCAGGCCGACGACGCGGCTTTTTTCATCTCCCTCCTTTCTCTTCCGGCATAGAAACCGCTCTGCCTCTTTTGGAAGCTGCGGCTGAAAAGTTCAACTGCCCAAAAAACTTCAACTTCTCCACATAGCGTTTAGAGACGCGAACGTACAAAGGCTTCACCATGTTTATATACTTTTTCACCACTTCGAATTCCAAAAACCAGAGGTGAGTGACGGTCGCACGAAGGAGATGCTCAGAACTCGACTGAAATCGTCTAATACTTAGGGGGGAAGGTTGGGATTGGTTCGAAATCATTCTAATGTTTGATTTCAAACTCTATTCGGTATTAAAAGACATAAACCAACAAGATATTTGCTGGATTCACGAAGAATACAAGTCGCACTACTTCACTTCACGATCGGGGTTCGAGTTACATGAAATGGGGCTCACAAAGCTTGATTCAAACAATGGTTGATGTCGCTATGACTGGTCTATGAGTCACGAATGTCGCCTGACTATTTTCGATGATGTATAGGTGGCAAGGGCGGAAGAATCGGGATGAGGTTAGGGTTTGACGAGAAAAAAGTTGAAAATGAATAAAAGGAAGAGGAACGTATGGATATATCTTCAGTTTGGTTTTTTATAAAATAAATCAAAGACAACAGTTTTTAATAAATTGTTGTCTTTGACGTTAAAAAACGCACAAACACAACTGTTTAAATAAAACAGTTGTCTTTAACTCTTTAAAAATGCTAATACACAACGGGTGACAAAAATTGTTGTCGTAGTCACCAAAAAACCGCTAATAGATAATGGTATTTGAAAAACCGTTGTCTTTGATTAAAAAAATGAAAGACAACGATTTTTCTTTGATTTTAAAAAAAACGTTTAAAGACAACGATTTTAATGAAAACCGTTGTTAAAAGGTAAAAGACAACAGTTTTATTCATGATTTCTTGTAGTGTCATTTGCTGAATTCTTTGATTTATCATTTTTACCACTTTAAATTTTCTTATCTTGGTCATCACCTCACTTCTGGTAATTTTTATTCTTTTGATTGCTATGATTATAATCATAATTATAGTAACAATGTTTTCCATTTCCAAAACCATATTCGTGAAAACACCATCAATTGTGTCTACGGCTATGACCACAACCAAATTAGGTCTTATTTGTTTAATATTTTCATTATTCATTGTCACATTCTCTTCAGGAAATGTGTTGACATCAATTTGATGGATTTCATAATTTTTCATAAATAATTCATTATTTTGCTTAGTCACAAGCAAACAAGAAATCGAATCAGAATATTTATTAAAGTCTCTCTCTTTACTGCATTGTAGAAGCACATTGGAGATATTAAAAGAGGAGTATGATATTTCCAACAAATCATCATCATCTTTTTTTATACACATAATTTCAATTATGAACTAGTGCAAAATAATGAATGATTATATTCACGTGCATATTTAAAATCTTGTGAGCGCAAATGCATTCAGTTGTAACACGTTTTTTTGGAAGAATTTTTTGTGGTTATATCTTTCTTTCAAAATTTTACTAAAATCGACTAGATCTTTGAAAATGGTTGAAACATGATTAAGGAATTCTCGGATGAGATTATTAAGTAGAAAATCAGATTCCAGATGTTTGAAAATGGTCCGCAAGGTTTCAAGTGTTCCAACAATTCGAAAGGTCGGAACATGAGCTAGGTTTAGATCGTTTTTACCGATCTCTGCGGAATATAGATTGGAGTTCGATAGCTTTGGGCAGTTCAAAAGCTCCGATCCTGAGTTCAGAAGATCCGAAATTTATCCCGACAAATAGATATGGGCTTCTAATTGGTGATTTGACAAGAGTGAGTTTGGAAGCTCCAAACCCCTAGTTCAGTAGGTCCAAACTATGTCGGCAGCTGTGTTGCCCAATCAAAGGACACGTGTTCGGTGGAGGGATTTCGGAAGAGAGATATGAAGTTTCGAAGTGTGTTCGGAAGCTCCGGATGAGAGATCGAACGTTTTGATCGTTGTCTATAAATAGAGGAGTCGAGACCCTCATTTCCTTGCTCATTTCTCTTCTCTCTCTCTCGACTTATTCTGGGTTTTAGGTATTTCTAGGTGTCGTTTCGGAGGTCTGATGATAGCGAGACATTATTGGAATCGTAGCGGAGTTGTGACTAAGTTTTGATGTCATCTCCATCAAAAGGCTGACGACAGATGCAGGTATATTGCTAGAAGCTGATTAGTTTCTGTGAGTAGCTATTAGTCTAGTTTAGGCTCTTAGTAAGCAATAAGTGATATGGTGATTATCTGCTTATAGGCTTGAACTTGTGTACCCAAGTGGCTAGGTTGCTTGAGTTTCATGATTTGAGGTACGAACCTATACTATACAAGATATCCTGGTTAAGTAGACATGTTTTATGTTTGCATGGTTTATATGACATGACTTATGTGAATTTATAATGCCACTGTTATTACTGCTACATGGATTATCACGTTGAGCTCATACCTTGATATTACCAGTGGAGGGGTCGCTCAGCCCCGAGTTATTTTGTAGATGGATTCTATGGATTTGAGTCTGGTTATTTTCATGATTTATGGTATGGGAGCCACCTCCTGATGCGAAAACCAAACGTGCTACATACTATGACGCCTTCAGACTGAGCAGTGATTTTTACTGTGATAGGTTTTCGGTACCCGTTCATTTGCATTAGCATTCATACCAAGTGTATACTCATACCTTCGTTTGAGTGTTGTTATCACTCACATCCGTGTATTTTTCTTTGGACACCCCATTCGACGAGAAAGTTGCAGGTTTCTCAGGTTTTGGGACCAGTGTGTAGTTGGCGAGGGTTTTGGACACAGTTGGTGCCGACAGAGCTATTTAGGATTGACCCTCTTGTGCTTTGGATTTTTCGATTGGCTTGTATATTATTTCTAGGATCCAGTTATTTACCGATTGTATTATGTCGGGTTAGTATTTGATTTAAGTTTTTGCAGTTATCGCTGATTATTATTGTTGTTTAAGTCAATTTCAAATATATTTAAGTCTATGTTAGTAAATGATTTCGGAGTGGATCATTACATATCATAACGACGATGATAAAGCAATATCATAGTTTTCGCACAATTTTGCGATGATTCATTATTTTCATCGTTGATGATATCTCCAATGGTCGTACCATTTTGATGTATTTCAACATCAATATCCCAGAAATATAATTGTTGTTGTAGATATAAGAGCGATAATTTCAAGCTTTGAGATGATCGATATGATGAATAAAAATATAAACAAATATTCAACAGCACACAATAAAATAAATTTAAATATATAAAAATTTAAAGATGGAAATTAAACAAATAACAAGACATGAATCGGATAATTCAAGAAGCTAGTAATGATGAACACTATACATCCACTTAATCATGTTTTGAAAACAAAAGTATATTTGGTGATACCCCGGTAAGATAACCCGGGTCATCTTTGTGAATCCCAGGATATCCATGAACTTATGCATGTACATATAGGCAAATGTGTAATTTATGCAGCCACATTTTTTAAATTTGGAACTCATTTGTGCATTAGAATTGTTGGTAATTTGAAAGGCCAACATCAATATATCATTTGATCAATAATTACAATCTTTCAAAGCAGAATTATAACAGCTCGTAACAGCTCATTCATGAGACATTATGGCATTGAAAGGGGGTTGTAATGGCCTTAAACCCTTGGCCTTTCAGCTGATCACAACAGCCTCTAAGTAGCTCCAACACAATGAAGGAAATCACATCCAAGAAAGCATTCATACATCCATTGTCCAAAAATTTTTAGTCACCACAATCGATTTTGAAATCCAATCTCCGCCATTCAAAATATACCTTTTTATGTTATACATATTATGTCCAAGTTTCAACCCGATCCAACGGTTAGATTTTCGTCAAATGTCTTCTCAAGAAACCTGCACAGCTTTTATGCGAGAAGAGATCAGTTTCAGTGTGACGTCCGGGAACCAATCCAAATGGCAACCAAATCCAATATTCATCGTTCACAATTGATATCACAACATGAGGAACATTCTTCTCAAATTTCAGATCAATCTGATGGTTCAACATGTCTCAAACGCTTCTGAAAGTTTACTGCTCATTAAGCCTATGCAAATCCGAGATCTCTCCTATTTTCGAGCAAGAAGTGCAGCAAATCTCGTACCCTTTACTGACCAATTTCAAATCAAAACAAGGGCCTAAGTTCTGTCTAAGAATCACACAAGGAGCTGCTATCCAAGAACGATTAGTTACTACATTATTCAAAGCAGCGGATTTTGCACAAGTTTGAGGGTTTGAAAGTTTTCATGTTCGATCATGTCAGCAAGTTTCATTCACATTTTTAATCCAGTTGAGCAAGTTCAAAGACTACCAAAACTTATTTAAGCATTAGAGGTAAGTGGGCTTATATATATGTTTAAAATAATGATGTTGTTGATTTTGAAAACTCGATCGTACATTCCTTGTTTCATGTCCTTTGATTTTATTTCATGTGTCATTCGGTATGATTCCTCTGTTATGCTATGAGATCTTGAAATGCACTATTAGGATTCGAATTAAGAAGTGGTAAGGAAATTCCGAAAACATGATAAGATATGATAAGGCCCTGATGCGGTGGATTATAATAACTGTTTAAGGTCTCGTCCCCTTAGAGAAATAACAATTAGGGACTGATCAGTAGCCATGATTAAAGAGATGAATAATAGTGTCATGTATAAGTTATGATTCAGTTATGATATGTCTTGATTCTTTGTTTCGAATTATGTTTGTCTCATGTCTTGACTCCTGTTACGACATGTTCTGGAACATGTCTCCTTTTGAATTCGTATCATGTATATATATTCGATATTTGTGTGTACGATTGGCCCCCACTTACGGAGTGTTTTCCAAAACACTCACCCCCTTACTTCCCTCCCCAGATACGGGCGAAGATCAGTTGGAAGATGATGAACAACACGCATTTTGGGGTTGGTGATCAAGTTCAAGATATGAAAATTCAAGAATTTGTTTCAGTCTTATTTTTTACTACGTTATTTCTTCCGCACTTGTGTTTTTTCTCTGTAAAAACAGTTATGGTTTACGAAATAGACTGGTTTTTGGCAAGATTTGTACTACGAGGCTTGTTGTTTCAATATTAAATTGTTAACAACGCCGATGTCAACTAGGCTCGGTTTTGGGGCGTGACATTTATGTGATATCAGAGGCAGGTTCCATAATCCAAATGGGAAGAGCTTCTTGCTTAAATTAATTTCAGTTGTGAAGCAGCCTTAGTTCAGATAGACCAGCTGGGACAATAGACCAGTTGGGAGACAAAGAATCTGATAATAATATATTTCTGAAGAGTAATCAGATTCTAGAATGAACTTCACTTGTGTCCTTGAACGAGTTATGGGACGTGCAAGTACTCAAAGCGAGTAAACTACAACCCAACACCAGTTATTGCAAAGAACGCACATGAAGAAGAGCCAATAGAAGTAGACATGACTGAAATGCGACACACTAGGCTTATCACCAAAAGGAGGAATTTTAATTCATAGACCTGCCACACAATATCTTGTGTGTTTAGCTAAGGATAAACCAATTAAGGATGATCAGAGTTAATAGAAACTCAGTTAAAGAGATGTAGACTTGAACTATCCAATTAAAGAAAAATATGGTTCACGATATATTTTGAAAAGAATTAAACTATTAGTGATCCTTATAATAGGAATTTGTTAGGTAATCCTCATAAGCAGAATTAAGAAAAGTTCGGATAAAAGAAACATGACGAAAGGATGATTTTTTTTTTGAGAACTTGATAGAACCCACGTAAGATTTAAGTAAATTGGGTTCGATTAGTAGAGTTATTCCAATAATAAAAAAAGCATGTTTATATTCTTTTGGGTTTAAATAAGATCGGATACAAAATAGTTTATTAGTATTTTTTAAAAAAAATTTATTCATCTTTCTGAAGTTATTTTTTCCCTCTCAATTAACATATAAATTGATTTCTCCTTCCATCTTACCCAAAGATTTAGACATTGTATCTGTCTATACCATATTTTGTATACATTTTTCTTTTTTGTTTTCTTTCGCGTCCGATTATACATTTTGAGTAACACTTCTATTTTTTCAAGCCATCATTCATCTTGATCCAATAAGTCCGTTTGACAATATCGTCCTCTTTAGTTTTCTTGTTTCAGTCTACATAAATCATTTCAGTTTTACCTCTAATATTCAGATCAAAATTTGCTACTTTCCGACTTGCATTTTTTTTAGAATATATCCCTTTTGATTGTTATTATTTCACCCAAACATGTTATCCACTCATATGATAAATTTTATATGATTATTAGCATCACCTATTTGCTAATATATTTTTTCACTCATGGTCTAGATAATCCAATATTTTTTTATTATTAAATATATTTATCATCCTAATTTTATTTGTTTGATTGGGTTATTCTGGCATTTTGTTTGAGCTACAAAGTTTTGTAGATCGTTATTCAACTAGATTTATCTCCTCACAATTGACTATGTTTTTGACGTAGCTGATTCATTTGTTTAACCGATATGGTTAATTTTTCTAATAATTCACATATCCGAGCTTTTCATATTCACTTCCTCGTCTACATGATAAAATTCATAACGCACTTCTACAATCCAAATCATTTTACTTAGTTGTCATAATCATATTGATTATACTAAGTTAAATTAATTTTCATTTCTTGTCTATCGTTAAGTTGTTTCAAATATCATAAATCTAGTCAATATTCTTATTGTTCCGTGATGAAAAATATATTCAATTCTCTTTCATCAGTATTACTTCTGAATACTAAGTTTCAAAATTTTAGAATATAATCCATTAATATTTTAAGTGGAGGTTAGGAAACTAGGATACATATTAGAATTATAGTTGCATATGAAAATGCAAATTCAAAATTTACAAAATAGGTAAATCATAGTTTTATTGAGTTTAAGTTAAGACCATAGTCTTCAATAGAAGAAGTACCAATGAGAAAGAACGTTAGTTCAATTTAGCAAAGAGCTTGATCAAGATTATGATGCAGCAGATTTTAAGTGTCAACCTCACATCAACTTCAAATCAAGATCTGATGTCACAAATTTGGAAAAGTGTCCAACAAGAGATGGTTTCTATGGTGAATCTTAGTATTTTTATGAGTCTCTGCGAAGAGCAAGAGTTCTGAACTTTGATAGAAGTTCTGATTTGGAAGTTGGACAAAACTAGACGAAGGAAATAGAGAACCATCTCCGACTGCTCGAACTTCCACAAGATTCAAGGTGAAAGTCATTACACCTTTCCTTGTGGATAAATCAGCAAAATGGTGGGAAGGAATCTCATCAGTTATGTTACCAACGGAACCTATCACTTGGAAAATATTTCGTGAAGCATTTTTGAAGCAGTATTTCCTGAATACTTTTCGAGTTCAAAAGCTATCAGAATTTGAGAGCTTGATTCAGATACCAGACATGTCGTAGTAGAGTACTCATCCAAGTACCATGCTTTGGGAGCTCACTCTCCAACCATCATGGTAGATGAAGCCTTGAAGATGCAAAACCTATACTCATTTCTCTTTGAAGAACAAGCCAACCCAAGTTTCGAGGACGAAACTTCCCCCAAGGTGGGAGGAATGTGAAGCCAAAGATATGGATGACCTTATGCATTTACATATAGGTAAATGTGGAATTTATGCAGCCACATTTTCGAAACTCATTTGTGCATTAGAATTGTTGGTAATTTGAAAGGCCAACATCAATATATCATTTGACCAATAATTACAATATTTCAAAGCAGAATTGTAACAGCTCGTAATATCTCATTCATGGGAAATTATGGCATTGAAAAGGGGATTTAATGGCCTTAAACCCTTGGCCTTTCAGCTGATCACAACAGCCTATAAGTAGCTCCAACACAATGAAGGAAATCGCATCCAAGAAAGCATTCTTACATCCATTGTCAAGAATTTTTTTGTCACCCAAAACAATTTTTAAATCCAATCTTTACCGTTCACAATAAACATTTTTATATTATACATGTTCCATTCAAGTTTCAACCCAATCCAACGGTTAGATTTCCGTCAAATGCCTTCTCAAGAAACCTATACAGCTTTTATGTGAGAAGAGATCAGCTTCAGTGTGACGTCCGGGAACCAATCCAAATGGCAACCAAATCCGATCTTCACTGTTAAAAATTGATATCACAACCTGAAAAACATTTTTCTCCAATTTCAAGTCGATCCGACGGTTCAACATGTCTCAAATGCTTCTGAAAGTGTACTGCTCGTCAAGCCTATGCAAATCCGAGTCTCTCCTATTTTCGAGCAAGAAGTGCAGCAAATCTCGTACCCTTTACTGGCCAATTTCAAAGCAAATCAAGGGCCTAAGTTATGTCTAAGAATCACACAAGGAACTGCTACCCAAGAACGATTAGATACTACATTATTCGAAGCATCGGATTCTGCTCAAGTTCGAGGGTTTGAAAGTTTTCATGTTCGATCATGTCAGCAAGTTTCATTCACTTTTTTAATCCAGTTGAGCAAGTTCAAAGACTACCGAAACCTATGTAAGCATTAGAGGTAAGTGTGCTTATATATATATATGTTTTAAAATATTGATGTTCTTGATTTCGAAAACTCGATCGTACATTTCTCGTTTCATGTCCTTTGATTTTGTTTCATGTGCCATTCGGTATGATTCCTCTGTAATGCTATGAGATCTTGAAATGCACTGTTAGAATTCGAATTAAGAAGTGGTAAGAAAATTCCAAAAATATGATAAGATATGATAAGGCTCTGATGCGGTGGGTTATAATAATCGTTTAAAGCCTTGTCCCCTTAGAGGAATATCAATTATGAACTGATCAGTAGCCATGATTAACGAGATGAATAATAGTGTCATGTATAAGTTATGATTCAGTTATGATATGTCTTGATTCTTTGTTTCGAATTTTGTTTGTCTCCTGTCTTGACTCCAGTTGCGACATTATCTGGAACATGTCTCCTTTAAATTCGTATCATGTATATATATTCGATATTTGTGTGTACGATTAACCCCCACTTGCGGAGTGTTTCCCAAAACACTTACCCCCTTACTTCTCTCCCCAGATACGGGCGAAGATTAGTTGAAAGATGATGAACAACACGAATTTTGGGGTTGGTGATCAAGTTCAAGATATGAAAATTCAAGAATTTATTTCAGTCTTATTTCTTACTACGTTATTGCTTCCGCACTAGTGTTTTTTCTCTGTAAAAACAGTTATAGTTTATGAAATAGACTGGTTTTGGCAAGATTTATACTACGAGGCTTGTTGTTTCAATGTTAAATTGTTAATAACGTCGATGTCAACTAGGCCCAGTTTTGGGGCATGACAATCTTAGACTCAAGTGGTCGTTAAGGAGCCCGGGTGGGTACTTAGGAGAGACCGTGAGTCGGTCGTTCATACAAAGACCCGAGTAGGTGAGAAAAACCTGGGTGTTAAAGAAATCAGGCTTATGTGTTTGTAAGGGTTAGATTAGGCCGCATCCCCTCGGTAAGGAGTTGTTTCTCCCTTAAGAAAGGTATAAGGACCCGGTCTGGCAGAAGGACTCGAGCTCTATATTTACGAGGCTAGGAAGAAGCCACGTCTAATTTACGTATGTTGAATTTTCATACAGAAAAAGAAGTCAGCAAGCACGTTATAATGGCATGGATTTTTCCAGAAATTACGGAAAACATCTAGTCGGATTTAAGGCCATCCTATCACATTTAATGATTGTCAGTTAGCCTATACAATGTAATCATTAAATGTCCTAGTTGCCTGCCTATAAATACCGGGCTCCCAGGCTTGGTTAAGGTATGTTCATTATCACCAGCAAAAAACACTTTCATATTTACACACACTCACTCTCTCAAATTCATAGGCTTATTAATTTTATACATCTTAATCTAACTTAAGTATCGGAGTTGTGGCGTCGGAGAATCTTCCGGCGCTCCACTTACGAGTTTCCTTGTTTCTTGTGTATAGATATCACTTGCAAAAGCAAAGAATTCCTTCATTTAAAATTACCTAGGCTCTCACCCACGCCGTATCCAAGAACTCGATTTTATGATCTTCTCATCATTAATGTTAATTTTAAATTGATCGTGATGTGAATTGGTGAATGAGAAATAAAGGAAAAAGAAACGTACAGACATGAGCATATAGTATCATGGATATTAATGGTACAAATGTAAACATGCTTTGGTTCGAGGAGTTGACAAATGTACATACATATATATATATATATATATGTGCACGTTACTCGGCCCATATACAAATTAAAATAAAACACGTGAACATGCAGTAAACAAAAGAAAAATAAACGAGGTAGGATTGTTTTTTGTGTTAATTAAAAAGCATTGTAAAATCGTATTGATAATGTGTTATAAAAAAAATTAATTAAAAAATAATGAAAAGAAAATAAGTCAATTTAATAATTAAAAGTATTACATGAGTGACATATTTATAGGTACAAAAAAATCTCGGATAAAATAACCATGATATTGAAAGAAATTGATATTATCTTGATTTCTTACCATCTCTCGAAAATTTGGTCATGATTTTCTCCAATCAACCAAATCTATCACATCCAAAAATTGTAACATATTCAAAATTTATACTTTATATTTTAATTTAAGGTTGATAGCATTCACTATTTTTGTGTAATCTTGAGATTGTTAAAAGACTTTACGAAAAAAGAATGATATATTAACTATCTAAATTTTTAATATTGACCACATAAATCTCCATATATTCAAATTTTAAGCTCACACCCCTTCGTCTGTGTATGTTTCTAAAAAGTACATATACTCAAAATTTGAAAGCGCTTGAGTTAACGGAGGTTTTTATAACAATTTCTTAGTATGAAATTAACCCTTTTTTTATTTATACTAAATTTATTTTGATCGTTATTTTAATATTCAAGCAAGACAAAAAATTTTGTGAGATGGTCTTATGGTTAAATTTTGTGAAACAAATCTCTTAATTGGGTCACTCATGATATAATACTACTTTTTATGTCAAATGTATAATTTTTTGGGTAATGCTACATGTACACGGAGTCTTATACGTTGAGTTACACATGACATTTAAAATTACATGATTATCCTTTTATTTGATTTGAAAAAAATCTTTCAAAAATGCATGTAGGATAATCATGTAATTTTAAGTGCTATATGTAATCCAACGTGCATGTAAGACTCCTTGTACATGTAACATTATCCTTTTTTTTACTGTAAATACAGATAAGATTGGAACCGTCAAACAAAAGACCAACTCAGTAAACAAATGTGTAAATGGTGTGGAACTTCGATCAAAGTGGGAAACACAAAAACAAGAAAAGAAAATGAGTGTTCCTATTGGTTCATCACTTCCTCCACCGCGAAAAGCTGGACTCCCAAATTGATATCTTCCATGTAATTACAGGTCGTCGCTATAATATCAAGTTGCGGTGGGAATCACATTTACAATTCTTGGCTCATAACCACATAGTTGGAACTTGGAAGCTCTAGTCAACTTTGACACAAACAAAACAAAATAAATAAGGAGTATTATTATTATTTTTTATTTTTATTTTTATTTTTTAAAAAAAAAAGAGCCACTTTTCAAGAAGATAATGATTCATAGACAAGGATGACACCTACGAATTGAAATATTTTGTAATGTCCGCCTATCGTGACTCGTACACTAAAGGCTTCTAGTATGAGTGTACGTATGACCATGGATAGGCTTGTCAAAACTCAACCAAATCCGTCAACCCGACATGACCCAACCCGAAAAATATCAGATTAGGGTTGGGGCTTTTTGGGTTTGGGTCAAATCGGGTTGACCCGAAAGCTAACCCGAAAAAATTAATCGGGTTTGGGTTGGGTTAGGGTCAACCCGGGTTGACCCGAAATAACCCGAAAGTTTTAATTATTATTATTTTTATATAAAATTAAGATAGATTTACTACATTTTTATACATTGTATGTTTGAAAAAAAATTATTATATATTCATATAATATATTTTCTAAATTTAATGTTTATTTTATACAATTTTTATTTTTTAAAATATTTTTTTTATTTTTTGTATTAAGTATACTTTAAATTTTTTATAACTAAAAGTTCAAATTTAAATTATATATAAGTTTAGATTTTATTATTATGTGTTTTAAATTAAGTATTATTATTATTATTGTGTTTTTTGAATTTTATTTAATAATTTGTTCAAAAAAATAAAAAAAAATTTGGGTTGGTTCGGGTTGATCGGGTTAGTCGGGTTAGTCGGGTTCGGGTTCGGGTTGGGCATTTTCGTGTTGATTCGGGTTCGGGTTGAAGAAATTTTTAAAATTATTTTCGTCAACCCGACCCTAACCCACCCGACCCACCCGAATTGACACCCCTAACCATGGACATAGATTTGAAAATGTTAATATCCGGTTCGAAATAACGGAATTTCATTCCATTTAAACTGATCCAATAAAAACCGTGACCGGTTCTATATATCTCCGGTTCAAATTAATAGAATATATCATGAATTAATAGAATATATTGACCGCTTAATTTGGTATTTATACTAGCAAGTGCACTAGATCAAGTAATAGTAAAGTGGACAGAGAGTCCAAGTATCGATCTCACATGGATTGCTATCAATTCTCAAGAATTAATTATTTTACTTAATTTAGACAAAAATAATAAAGAAGGATGCAACGAATTAAACAAAAATTTAATTTCTAAAAATAATAAGAAACAAAATAACTGAAAGATATATATAATTAAATTGAGACAACCAAGACACACGCAGGTACCGAACAAAACATGTAACATGTAGCCGATTCAGGACTCAGATTTAATCTTAGATTACGAAAATTCTCCTAACTTGTTCAAAGATCTATTTCTAGAACAATCAAACTTACTCAAATATTGACGGATTAATCTTTCGTAATTCTAATCAAATTTGAATGCATTAAATATTTGTGAAAATTCAGTTCACACCCAAACCGCACACTAAAATCGAATTCTATTTCTAGTCGATTTTACCATGTGTTGGTTATTGAAGTGATCAAAATCAATCCCTCCTCTGTCGACTTGGAACCGATTAACATGCAAGCAAACAGTTGATCAGACTATTCACAAGACAAATATAAATCTAATAATCAATAAAATAAAATCAAGTCTGAAAAATCCCAAATAAACATCCAAGTTTTCTACATGAATTTGTTCGGCCCAATCACGCCATCTTGGTTGAAAACAAACTATTCAATAATTAAAACTAGAATTAAAAAATAAAATAAAAAGAATGAACAGAAGAAAGAAAAAGTGAAGAAATCTTCTCTGCTCCCAGCCGCCTCCTTGCGTCTGCCTTATGCGTTTTGGAACCTCTGGAACCCTTATTTTTCTGATAAAAAATCTATTTATACGTCCAAAATATGTAAAAGATACTTCCCAAGCAAGAATTTCCAATTTTAAAAACTCTGACCGCGTAGCTCGCTCGAGCGAGCACAACTCTCGCTCGAGCGAGACACTTTCTGTTCCTAGAAATTTGAATCACGTATTTTTCGCTCGAGCGAGCAAGTTTTTGCTCCGAAAAACAAATGCACAGCTTCCTTGCGCGATTTCTATTCTTCTATGCGCAACTTCATGCGCGTTTGCACTTCTCATTGCGCTAAACTCTTGTGCAATTGTGCTACAACATTCACCAACAGCGCATGCTTCAACGTGCTCCGCGTGACTTTGAAAAATTCATATCTTGAGTTCTAGCCGTCGGATCGACCTGAAATTTTGACAGAGCTTCAAAACATCTTGATCTTCATTTTGAATGGTGGAGGTCGGATTTGGATCTCTCTAAAATTAAATTTGAATTTTTTACCAAGGCTGTTCCGTAATTCACTCTTCACAAATCCATTTTCTTACAAAATTAACTCGGAGCGTGAAATACACACACATGCACTAAAACACATAAAAACACACATAAAACAATACGAATGCACATAAAATAGACATAAAACTATCACAAACTAATGCATACAAAATGAACTTATCAACACCCCCATACTTAACTCTTGCTCGCCCTCGAGCCAAACATGCAAAAACAATATGCAAACAACAACATAAGTACGAATGAATCATGAACAACATAGCCTCCGATAAGTTTCAACTTCAACAAATAAAAACCAAAAACTTCTGATTGTCCACAATACACTGTCAGTTTAACGTAAACTTGAGTGTGTGTCATGTCATTCAAGTTTTATGAAACTTCAAAAGATTTTTTCCTAAGAATGCTTAGCGACCTATGACAATTCAATGCAAATGTCACAATCTAGCACTATTTTATCTCAACAATCCCAAATAAAAACATGGACTTTCTTGAGACAAATTACGCACCATCGGATTTTGAATCCGGTTTTTCTTAAGCCCCAATAATTACCCGCAAACTTAGCTATAACTAGGATAGGATTTGAATTTCAATCCCCTCGTCTATAGCCCGGATGCAGCTACAATCCCATTTAGCACGCAGACTTAACTATGGAAGAATGATTAGAATTTCAATCATTTTCCAAGCCCGGATGGAATTGTTATTTTAAAATTTCAAAATTTTTACCCCATGGAATCCGCATACTTAGTGTAACACCCGGTATTTTTAAATACGTAAATTCGCATGCATAATTAGGAAATTTATTTATTGAAAATTTTAGATTTATGGGTTAAATAATTATGTGAAATTATTTGTCCATGTTTTAAGTTATTTTTAAGCATTTAACCCATAATTAGTGATTTTCACAATTTATGGAAATTAATTGTTTTTGATCGCGTAGACGGGACCGTGGACGGACGAGATGACAACTTTCTATCCAAATTATTTTATGAGTCTTTTTAGAGCCCAAAAATATTATTTTGAGTTTTATTTCCTAAAAATTATCAGTATTTAATTTTATATAATTTTAGGAGTCCATTTTTATCCAAATTTAGCCAAAATATTGACTTTTAATTACATTTAAAATTCCCTAAAATTAATATTTCGGGATTTTAATTTAGTTATCAGATTTTACTTCTTATTTAGAGTTTTTAAGTTATATATTTTATATTTAAAAATCCTTATTAATATTTTAATTAACCAAACCCCTATTTTATTTAAATTACATCCTAAATCTACCCTAAACCCCACGTTTTCAAGCCTTGGCCGCCACCCCCTCCTTTGTTCATCAGCTTCTTCATCGACCAGCAATCCCCAAGGACTCCATAACCACGTTTTTGAAGCTTCCAAGTTGATTGTCATCGCCCAGTCGTCCCGGATTCGTTCTACACGCTCCTACCTCTTCTTTTATCGGTGCAAGGCATGTTTCCTTTCGTTTTATTGTACTATATCAGTGTTCATGTGTGTGTGTGTGTGTATACATCAGTTTTATTCAAGGACTTTCAGAAAATAATTGAAATTGGTTGGATGTATGCGCTTTATTCATGTTTTGTGGAATCATGCTCACGTTTTTAAGCCATGGGTGCGTCTAGCTGCTTGTCAAGGATTCCTAGGTGGTGTGAGGGTGGTCTGGACTCGAGTGGCTCGAGTGGTTCGAGCCAAAAGAGCCCAGGAAGCAAGCTAGGTTCGATCGGGTTCCAGGAGTGCGCAGGTTTAGGGTTTTGAGAAGGAGGTTCGGTGATGGGGGTCTAGGCTACTTGGGGCTGGGGGCTAGTGCAGGTTAGGTCCGCCCAGACGTGGGCTACGTCTGGGCAGCGGCGCTCCGGCCAGGGGCGGCCGGAGCAGGCCGGCATCAGCCAAGGTGTGGCTGCTGCTCACGGCCGCAGCCGAGACGGGAATAGGGCGACGGGTTCTAGGGTTCCAAGTGGGTTCCGGGTCGGGTTAGTGGTTCGGGTCAAGTCCGTGGGTCATGGGTTAAGTTAGTTGGGTCCGGGTCCGGGTCCGGGTTAAGTTAATTGGGCTCGGGTATTTTTAATTTTAAGTTAATTATTAAGTTTAAGTGTTTTATTGGGCTAATTAAATTAATTAAATTAATGGGCTACATATAAGTTTATTAATGGGCTTGAATAATTAATTTAAGTTAGTCCACTAATTTTTATGGGCTTGAGAGCCCATGGGAATTATTGGGCCAGTCTTTGGGTTTTTGGGCCCATTGGGCCGGAATAGAATGTTAATGGGCCACTCTCAGTGTTAGTGGGCCAGAATTTAAGAAAATGGGCTTGAGTGTTAGGGCCAGCAGTTCAGTACAAACCATGAGAAATTGCATGTGTCCTAAATATATATTTAATTATTTTATGCATGAATGTTATTTTAGTATTTATATGTTAGTATAAAAATTAAATTAAATATATATGAAGGACACACATTTTATTTAAGTACATGCATTCATGAAATAATTTTTATGCATGATTTAATGTTTAAGGTTGAGCAAAAGAAAATAATTTTATGTTGGAAGTTGAAGTAGTGTGACAATTTAAGGGGGATTCGTCCCCATATGTGAACTATTTAAGGGCAGTTTACTGCCAATTTAAGAGGTGATTCGTCACCGCCACGTACGTTGATTTCCACGCTGATCAGTATTTAATGTATGATTTAAGGTTACACTATGGATACAACCATGCGATGTTAGAAAATACTTTGCTCAACAATGTTTATGTATTATGTATGATTATGATATTTAAGTTAATTTAAGTTCTGTTATGTCATGATATTTTTAAGCATGCTCATTCATGTATATGTTATGTATTAGTATTAAAGTGATTTAAACTATTTCTAAACCCTTGTTATGTTAGCATGTTGGGCCTCTAGGCTCACTACACTGGTATAGTGCAGGTGAATACGTAGAGGAGGATGTGGTACCCACCGGCGGCGAGGACATATGAGCGGACATGAAGTGACCCCGTGACCGTGATAGTCGTCTGAGTCTTTATGCATGTTTTGAATATTTTAGCATGTTATACATTTATTTATCTATTTTCAGTGGTTGACAGTATGGAATATTTTATTTAAATATTTTCAGTGCATGCAAATTTTATTTATTTTTGCTTATGTCAGTATTTTATTAAATGTTTGACTCAGATATTTAATTTATTAAAAGTTGCATTTTTATTTAGTTTATTTATTTTTAAATCTATTTATTCTGTGCATATATGTATGGGCATGTATGTACATATCTTTACTTAGTAAGTAAAAAAAAAAAAATTTCCGCATATTTATTTATATTAGAGAGTTAGGGTCGTTTCAGTTGGTATCAGAGCACGGTCCTTGGAGGGGTCATTACTGCTATGCGAGCTCAGAAATCCACGCTACCGGTCTGTAAGTTTTAAGTGTTTACAGCATGATTTACTTTTAAGAATTTAAGTTAGCATTAATGTTAAAACACTTAGTTATGCATTGCGATTTACGTAAAGAAACATGTGGTGGTGCAGAATGCCTCCCAGACCGATGAACAGACGTGGGGAATCTACACCTCCACCTCCACCTCCGCAGAACCCACTTGCAGCATTGGAGCAGGCCAATGCTACTTTGATGGCAGGGGTTACTGCTCTGTTAGAGCAGCAGGCTTCACGTCCTAGAATGTCCCATGAGGAGGATGTAGGTGAACGGTTCCAGAAGAAGGGGCCGAAGGAGTTCACTGGTACCACCGATCCACTGGTGGCTGAGGGGTGAATTCGTTCTTTGGAGTCCATCTTTGCATACATGGGGATTACTGACACCGACAGGGTGAACTGTGCGATGTATATGATGAGGGGAGATGCATCTCTTTGGTGGGAGGGTGCTTCCAGGGGAGTACATCTCCTACATTGACTTGGGCGGAGTTTAGGCGTATCTTCTACGCCAAATATTTCATGGAGGATGTGCGCAGTCGCATGATCCGGGAGTTTATGAGTCTCCGGCAGGGGGACAGGTCAGTGGTTGAGTATGTGAGCCAGTTCGAGAGGGGCTGTCATTTTGTGCCTCTGATTTCAGACAATCCACCGGAGAAGATGAGGCAGTTTGTGGAGGGACTGAGGGCGGATATCAAGCATGACGTACGCATGATGGACGTCGCTACATATGAGGCGGCAGTTAGTAGAGCACTGAGGTCAGAGGAGGGTAGGAGAGAGATACAGCGAGAGCAGCAGGGGAAGAGACAGATTCAGTCTGGGTATCAGCGACCATCTTCGCAGCCTCCTGCGAAGAAGCAGTTTACTGGGCCGTCTAAGGGCCCGAATCAGCAGCAGAGGCCACAGCAGTTGAGGGGCGGGGCCCCTAATGCTATAGGTTTTCCTACTTGCCCGAAGTGTCAGAAGATGCATTCGGGACCTTGTCTGTTGGGAGCAGGAGTTTGTTTCCACTGTAGGGAGCCAAGGCATCAGATAGCTAACTGCCCGAGGAAGAAGAACACCGCTGGTAGAGTGTTCGTCATGCAGGCAGAGGAGGCAGACCCAGACACCTCCTTGATCACTGGTATATCTTACCTCTAGTATTTTATAATTTTTCCTTTGGTTAAAAAAAAATTTAGTGTTTCTTGTGGAATTGTTATTATTTGGGTTACCTATCTGCATGTTAGAATAAGAAGCATGTTTTACTTCTGACTAGAATTAAGGGTTATTAGTGAGTCGTTGGGCGAAAGTTTAGTAGTGGTATGAAATTGTTGGGATTCTTCTGCGTGCAGGGAGAATTTTAGTTGGAGGCAACTCCACGTTTGCGTTGCTAGATTCAGGGGCTACACATTCGTTTATCTCCCTGGAGTTTATCAGATGGATAGGCATCACACCCGAGATTGTTGACAGTGGTTATGATGTCACCATGCCGTCAGGACAGATTATTTCTACCTCTAGTGTCATTCGAGAACTGGAGTTGGAGCTTCAGAGGCACTCTATTCGCGCAGATGTGGTAGGTTTTCCGTTGAGTGGATTTGATTTGATATTGGGTATGGACTGGTTGACAGTCAATGGAGCTTCGATTGATTTTCGTCGGAGGACAGTGTCAGTGAAACCGCCGGGAGGCGACCCGTTTACTTTTCATGCATCTCAGAGCAGTGATATTCCTCAGGTGATATCTCTTATTCAGGCGAGGAAGTTGTTGAAACGGGGTTGCCAAGGTTTTCTAGCAAGTATTGTCACGGCCTCAAAATCACCTAGCAGATCATTATCAGAGATAGAGGTGGTTCGTGACTTTCCGGACGTCTTCCCGGAGGATGTTGCAGGAATTCCACCAGTGAGAGATGTGGAGTTCAGCATCGACTTAGTGCCAGAAACCGTGCCTATCTCTAAGGCACCATACAGACTTGCTCCTACCGAGATGAAAGAGTTGAAGGAGCAGATACAGGAGTTATTAGAGAAAGGCTTTGTTCGTCCTAGCTTTTCTCCATGGGGAGCTCCAGTGTTATTTGTGAAGAAGAAGGATGGCAGTATGAGACTGTGCATCGATTATCGAGAGCTCAATAGGGTCACAGTGAAGAATAAGTACCCACTGCCGAGGATAGAGGACTTATTTGATCAGTTGCAGGGAGCTTCGGTGTTCTCCAAGATCAACCTGCGATCTGGTTACCATCAGCTGCGAGTTAGAGAGGCAGATGTGTCCAAGACTGCTTTCCGGACACGTTATGGGCATTACGAGTTCTTAGTGATGCCATTTGGGATGACCAATGCTCCAGCGGTTTTCATGGATCTCATGAACCGGGTATTTCAGCCGTATCTTGATCAGTTCATCATAGTCTTCATTGATGATATCTTGATCTACTCTAGGAGCGTTGAGGAGCATAGGCAGCATCTACAGACAGCCTTGCAGACTTTGAGGGAGCATCGTTTGTATGCCAAGTTCAGCAAGTGTGAGTTTTGGCTCGAGAAGGTGGCATTTCTTGGCCACATTATTTCGAGAGATGGGATTGCAGTGGATCAGTCGAAGGTTGAGGCAGTGCAGAAATGGGGTATTCCGAAGAATGCTTCAGAGATTCGCAGTTTCTTGGGTTTGGCAGGATACTATAGCAAGTTCATCAAGGGTTTTTCCTCTATTGCAGTACCCTTGACTTCCTTAACCAAGAAGAACGCGAAGTTTATTTGGAGTTCAGACTGTCAGAGGAGCTTCGATCAGCTGAAGGAAGCACTCACTACTGCACTGGTTTTAGCGATGACAGTACCACACGAGGAGTTAGTGGTGTACACCGACGCATCTAAGCTAGGTTTGGGCGCAGTACTTATGCAGTGTGGTAAGGTTATTGCTTATGCGTCGAGGCAGTTGAAGATTCATGAGCAGAACTACCCGACACATGACTTGGAGTTAGCGGCAGTGGTCTTCGCTTTGAAAATCTGGAGGCACTATCTGTATGGCGAGAAGTGCAAGATTTTCACTGATCATAAGAGCCTCAAGTACTTCTTCACTCAGAAGGAGTTGAACATGAGGCAACGTAGATGGTTGGAGTTGGTGAAGGATTACGACTGTGACATTAGCTACCATCCGGGTAAAGCTAATGTAGTGGCCGATGCTTTGAGTCGGAAGTCATCAGTGGTATCGTGTTTGTCAGTGCAGCTACCACTGCAGAGTGAGATTCAGAGGTTTGATTTGGAGTTTTACTCGAGTGGTCATGCACCGAGCTTGTCAGTGTTGACGGTGCAGCCAGTTCTGCGAGATCGGATCAGGGATGGACAGTCTACTGATGAGGAGTTGCAGCGATGGAGACAGAGAGATGAGGCCAAGGGTAATCTTCTGTATACAGTTGTGGATGGCATTGTTCAGTACCGTGGTAGGATGTGGGTACCGAACGTCGATCAGTTGAGAGCTGAGATCTTAGCAGAGGCTCACACATCTCTGTACTCCATTCACCCCGGAAGTACGAAGATGTATCGAGATTTGTAGCTATTGTATTGGTGGCCCGGGATGAAGAGAGACATCGGGAGAGTTGTGTCAGAGTGCTTGACTTGTTAGCAGGTCAAGGCTGAGCATCAGCGTCCAGCAGGACTTCTAAGACCTCTTCCTATTCCGGAATAAAAATGGGAGAATATTACGATGGACTTTGTAGTTGGCTTACCGAGGAGTGCCAGAGGTTGCACAGCTATTTGGGTGATCGTGGATAGACTCACCAAGTCAGCTCATTTCTTACCGGTGAGGACTACTTACTCGTTGACACAGTATGCAGAGCTTTACATCAAGGAGAATGTTAGACTGCATGGCATACCAGTGTCGATAGTATCAGACAGAGATCCGAGATTTACGTCTGCGTTTTGGAGGAGTTTGCACACTGCATTGGGGACTAGAATTTTGTTCAGTACAGCGTTCCATCCCAGACATATGGTCAGTCTGAGAGAGTGATCCAGGTTCTCGAGGATCTACTGAGAGCTTGTGTCATCGACTTTCAGGGCTCGTGGGAGACTAGACTGCCATTAGTGGAGTTTACCTATAACAACAGTTTTCAGTCGTCTATAGGTATGGCTCCTTATGCAGCATTGTACGGGAGGAGGTGCAGATCTCCTGTGCATTGGGATGAGGTCGGTGAGAGGATTTTACTTGGACCTGAGATTGTGCAGCAGACAGCTGATATTGTGACACAGATTCGGGATCGCATGAGGACTGCTCAGAGTCGTCAGAAGAGTTATGCAGATACTCGACGACAAGATTTGGAGTTCGCTGTAGGTGATCATGTATTCCTGAAGGTGTCACCTATGAAGGGAGTAGTGCGATTTGGCCGGAGAGGCAAGCTTAATCCGAGATATATAGGGCCATTCGAGATCTTGGAGAGAGTTGGCACGTTGGCCTACCGTTTAGCTCTACCACCAGGGCTAGCGGCAGTGCACAATGTATTCCATGTATCCATGCTTCGGAGATACATCTCGAACCCGTCACATGTGTTGGATTTTGAGCCTCTTCAGTTGACACCAGAGTTAGCATTTGAGGAGAGGCCTATACGGATCTTGGCTAGGGAGGAGCGCAGATTGAGGACACGGGTTATACCGATGGTCAGAGTCCAGTGGCTGAATCACTCGGAGGAGGAAGCTACTTGGGAGACCGAGGCAGATATGAGGACTCGCTACCCGGATTTGTTCGGGTAAGTACTTTAATTTCGAGGACGAAATCCAATTTAAGGGGGGGAGAATTGTAACACCCGGTATTTTTAAATACGTAAATTCGCATGCATAATTAAAAAATTTATTTATTGAAAATTTTAGATTTATGGGTTAAATAATTATGTAAAATTATTTGTGCATGTTTTAAGTTATTTTTAAGCATTTAACCCATAATTAGTGATTTTCACGATTTATGGAAATTAATTATTTTTGATCGCGTAGACGGGACCATGGACGGACGAGATGACAACTTTCTATCCAAATTATTTTATGAGTCTTTTTAGAGCCCAAAAATATTATTTTGAGTTTTATTTCCTAAAAATTATCAGTATTTAATTTTATATAATTTTAGGAGTCCATTTTTATCCAAATTTAGCCAAAATATTGACTTTTAATTACATTTAAAATTCCCTAAAATTAATATTTCGGGATTTTAATTTAGTTATCAGATTTTACTTCTTATTTAGAGTTTTTAAGTTATATATTTTATATTTAAAAATCCTTATTAATATTTTAATTAACCAAACCCCTGTTTTATTTAAATTACACCCTAAATCTACCCTAAACCCCACGTTTTCAAGCCTTGGCCGCCACCCCCTCCTTTGTTCATCAGCTTCTTCATCGACCAGCCATCCCCAAGGACTCCATAGCCACGTTTTTGAAGCTTCCAAGTTGATTGTCATCGCCCAGTCGTCCCGAATTCGTTCTACACGCTCCTACCTCTTCTTTTATTGGTGCAAGGCATGTTTCCTTTCGTTTTATTGTACTATACCAGTGTTCATGTGTGTGTGTGTGTGTGTATACATCAGTTTTATTCAAGGACTTTCATAAAATAATTGAAATTGGTTGGATGTATGCGCTTTATTCATGTTTTGTGAAATCATGCTCACGTTTTTAAGCCATGGGTGCGTCTAGCTGCTGGCCAAGGATTCCTAGGTGGTGTGAGGGTGGTCTGGACTCGAGTGGCTCGAGTGGTTCGAGCCAAAAGAGCCCAGGAAGCAAGCTAGGTTCGATCGGGTTCCAGGAGTGCGCAGGTTTAGGGTTTTGAGAAGAAGGTTCGGTGATGGGGGTCTAGGCTGCATGGGGCTGGGGGCTGGGGGCTGGTGCAGGTTAGGTCCGCCCAGACGTGGGCTACGTCTGGGCGGCGGCGCTCCGGCCAGGGGCGGCCGGAGCAGGCCGGCAGCAGCCAAGGAGTGGCTGCTGCTCACGGCCGCAGCCGAGACGGGAATAGGGCGACGGGTTATAGGGTTCCAAGTGGGTTCCGGGTCGGGTTAGTGGTCCGGGTCAAGTCCGTGGGTCATGGGTTAAGTTAGTTGGGTCCGGGTCTGGGTTAAGTTAATTGGGCTCGGGTATTTTTAATTTTAAGTTAATTATTAAGTTTAAGTGTTTTATTGGGCTAATTAGATTAATTAAATTAATGGGCTACATTTAAGTTTATTAATGGGCTTGAATAATTAATTTAAGTTAGTCCACTAATTTTTATGGGCTTGAGAGCCCATGGAAATTATTGGGTCAGTCTTTGGGCTTTTTGGCCCATTGGGCCGGAATAGAATGTTAATGGGCCAGTCTCAGTTTTAGTGGGCCAGAATTTAAGAAAATGGGCTTGAGTGTTAGGGTCAGCAGTTCAGTACAAACCATGAGAAATTGCATGTGTCCTAAATATATATTTAATTATTTTATGCATGAATGTTATTTTAGTATTTATATGTTAGTATAAAAATTAAATTAAATATATATGAAGGACACACATTTTATTTAAGTACATGCATTCATGAAATAATTTTTATGCATGATTTAATGTTTAAGGTTGAGCAAAAGAAAATAATTTTATGTTGGAAGTTGAAGTAGTGTGACAATTTAAGGGAGATTCGTCCCCATATGTGAACTATTGAAGGGCAGTTTACTGCCAATTTAAGAGGTGATTCGTCACCGCCACGTACGTTGGTTTTCACGCTGATCAGTATTTAATGTATGATTTAAGGTTACACTATGGATACAACCATGCGATGTTAGAAAATACTTTGCTCAACAATGTTTATGTATTATGTATGATTATGATATTTAAGTTAATTTAAGTTCTGTTATGTCATGATATTTTTAAGCATGCTCATTCATGTATATGTTATGTATTAGTATTAAAGTGATTTAAACTATTTCTAAACCCTTGTTATGTTAGCATGTTGGGCCTCTAGGCTCACTACACTGGTATAGTGCAGGTGAATACGTAGAGGAGGATGTGGTACCCACCGGCGGCGAGGACATATGAGCGGACATGAAGTGACCCCGTGACCGTGATAGTCGTCTGAGACTTTATGCATGTTTTGAATATTTTAGCATGTTATACATTTATTTATCTATTTTCAGTGGTTGATAGTATGGAATATTTTATTTAAATATTTTCAGTGCATGCAAATTTTATTTATTTTTGCTTATGTCAGTATTTTATTAAATGTTTGACTCAGATATTTAATTTATTAAAGGTTGCATTTTTATTTAGTTTATTTATTTTTAAATCTATTTATTCTGTGCATATATGTATGGGCATGTATGTACATATCTTTACTTAGTAAGTATAAAAAAAAAAAAATTCCGCATATTTATTTATATTAGAGAGTTAGGGTCGTTTCACTTAGCTACGAATAAGATATTAGGATTTCAATCCCTTGCTCGTAATCCGGATGGAGTTAACTTATTTTTTCAAAAAAAAAAAAATTTAAGTGCGCCCAAGATCATACATGCAATGTCCTAAAATCATCAGCAATCCAAAGACACTATCATGATCAACAAATACCTATTGTCGTGCAATGGTCAAGCAAACACGAACTTCATCAATTACCTCGCTACACTGCACCAATCTAACATGCGTGCTTAAAAATGATTCACGATTCAACCAATAGCTTCTTATGTTCAATCAAAAGCAACTTTTTCTAAAAACAATTTTTTTTCACAACTCTATCATCATCGGCCAACAGTCATCATTCTACTTATTCACACAACACAAACACAAAACATAATGATATCCATGATTACGAACAATATGCAAAAAAAAATAGACCATATGAATGCAAAACACAATGATGAATGAAACAAAACTAAATAACACCCCCATACTTATCTAAAGCATTGCCCTCAATGCTCTAGAAATACAAACAGTATGCACAAACAAAGAACAAATGCAAGACGAACAACAAAAACAGAATGAAATAGAAAACTGAAACTCCCCTGGTAAATTCGCTAGCATCTCCATCGTTCTCTTCCTCTTCTCACTCTAGCAGCGACATCTTTTGAGGTGACAATATCAGACTGGGTGAATCGGCATTCACGGAAAACTGGCATGGGAAAGAACAAAAATCAAATAAAAATAAACAAAAACCAAAAATTAAACTAAAGGGCAAAGGAAAGAAAACTCGGTTGCCTTCCAGTCAGCGCTAAGTTTATAGTCTACAGCCCGACTATGCAGAAGCAACCATCAAAGAGCGGCTTCCGCCCATAGTAAGAATCATACGACTCTACGTATGGGTCTTGATTTCCTTCGCCCTCAAACTTGGCGTGATATATGCAGTTGAGGCTGGTCGGTCCAACAACACTCGGTCTGAAATTTTTCTTTTGAAAGGAGACTCCAAATCTAAGCTGAAGCTCATAGATGATGGAATACTGTGGATTTGGCGTCAATGGCAAGAAAAGATCTTCAAGTGGTGTACATGTAAAGTCCATTGACGAGGTTAAATCTTTCACCTTGAATATTTCCTCCTCCTCCACTGTCACTTCTGGCTCATCCTCACAAGAAGATTCCTCAAAAATTATTTTATCATGCTCTGGCTCAATTACTGCTGCAGGATCACATGCCCATGATAACTGATCAACATAAATCGCTGCAGTCTCTTGGCGAATCTCAAAAGATGGTTCTATAAAGAGTGCAATCTGTTCATCCAAAAGATCAAAGAGTTGATGTGGCTTTCCAAGAACTGATTTATCTCTGTCTGATGTCGCACAATGTTCTCCAACTGAGCCACATAATTTTCAAAACGCCCTAGACACTCTTTTTGATACTCGGGTAGTTGGTTCATAAAATTTTTGGGGTGCTGGAGGATATTGGTGACTCCAAACCTGCAGTAAAGGATCACAATGCCAATGGTAGTCGAAATCCGTCATATCATTTAACAGGTGCATCGCACTGTTATCATCTCTTCTGAACAAGTGATTGCCAGTTGCTAAAGCTCCATAATCCACCCAATTTCTTGTTATCTCATCCAATTCACCATAAAAAAATATGCACTATAGTGTAATTCAAAAAATTATGGCATCGAAAGCTGTTCGTCAAATCATTGAAAGCAATTTGATTTAAATAATAAGAAACAAAATAACTGAAAGATATATATAATTAAATTGAGACAACCAAGACACACGCAGGTACCGAACAAATCATGTAACATATAGCCGATTCAGGACTCAGATTTAATCTTAGATTACGGGAATTCTCCTAACTTGTTCAAAGGTCTATTTCTAGAACAATCAAACCTACTCAAATATTGACGGATTAATCTTTCGTAATTCTAATCAAATTTGAATGCATTAAATATTTGTGAAAAATCATTTCACATCCAAACCGCACACTGAAACCGAATTCTATTTCTAGTCGGTTTTACCATGTGTTGATTATTAAAATGATCAAAATCAATCCCTTCTCTGTCGACTTGGAACCTGTAAGGCCCGAAAATATTAAATTATTAATTATGGAATTTTAGAATTTAATTACATATTATGGGCTAATATTGATTTAAGAAGTGAAAGAAATTATAGATTTAATTTCCGAGCCGAAAATATTTAATTTGGAATTTTCTGGATTTTGAGAATTAAATTCCGAGAATTCTTAAATTAAAAGAATAAATATTCGATTTGACTATTTATGGAATTTGAGATTAAATTTCATATTTAGGAAATTAAAGAAGATTAATTTTGAAGATGAAACCCGATCAGGGGTTGATTTGAAAATATCGAAGATTCGAGGGCTAAAGTGCAAAAGGCCGAGATTATTGATTTAATCCGAATTTATTTAATTTTAATCCGAGTATATTTAATTTGGGAATATTTAGGGTTTCGATTTAAATTCTAATATTCTTAAATTATTTTGGATTGAAATTGAATTAAAAAGAAGGCTGAGGACTAAATTGCAATTAATGAAAACTTGAGGGACTAAATTGAAATTAAGCTATACATATCTGATTTTTAATCAGATTATCAGCATGTACACGTGCATATTTTGTATCAATTCAGAAGTGAAGAACAGAGGAAGCCGAACCCCTCTTATTCCTTTTTCGTTTTGATTTTCAAATCGTCGATAAGTTTTGTTCCGCTCGTCCGATTTCGATTCCGAAAGATGTTCTGGAATCCTTGCGACGAGGCCTTCGATTTGATGTAAGTATTTTGTTATCTCGGCATGTTTTGAAGAACGAAATATGGCAGAGATCAGATTATGAAACTATGTTGTGTTTTTGAATTCGTATGCCGTTCGATATCGCAGTCGGATTGGAAATGAATTAAGAAACGAACTTGTCATGGTTTCAGCATGTTTTTGACTTGTTAACATGTGATTATAGCTGCTGATATGTGAAGTATGAATGATATGAAGTTATTAGAAGTTGATAAGAAGTTCATAATGAATTCGATACCGAGTCGGTTTCCGATTTTCAATCGCTACGCCGCCGGTTGATGTTTTGACTTCGTTTTGATAGCCTATAACTGAGTTGAGATAGTTTTTTAGATGTTATGAATGTTATGGCATTTGTATTTCTCGATTTTAGTTGAGTTTCGAAGGCTAACGATTCACAACTCCGAGTTGTATCGAATAGGAAGGAGTTGAAGTTTGAAATGATGTTGATTGAATCTATATTGATGATGTTGATTCAATTCTGAAATGATTGAATAGAATGAGGTTTGATATACATGTTTTGATGATATGTTTCAGAGTTTAATAGGAGACTATTGACTCAAGAACCTCAACTTGAAACCGAAGAAGAAGTGATCATGATGGAAGCGAATGTGAGTGAAGATTGATTGATATTTGAATGATCAGATTCTTGTAGGAGTTGTTGTACTTCCTATTCAGATGTGGAACATCGTCAACTCGAGAATGAAAGGTATAATGACGAGATCACGAGTTAGGGACTTTGAAACTCAAGAACGACTATTCTTGAGTTGGCCCGCAAAAATCACATACTTGAGATGTTTTGATTATGTTTGATGTTGTCGATCCATCGCAGGTAGTGGATCTTTGATTTTGAGTCAATATGATTGTATATTGAATTGATTCTATGCCAAGGTTGCGGTTAACCTTATTTTCTAGCCCGGAATGGCTATGATAGATGGATATCCATGTCAAGATCGTTTACGAATCTTGATGGCAATGAAGTGATAAGAATCAATTCTTGAGATAAGCGCGCTATATAAATTGAGTCTTGATTTGAAGTTTGAGTCGATATATGCGTTATTTTTACTCTATTCTTGAGTTGATATGTTTAGAGTTGATATGAATTTATTTAACGCATTTATATGTCGATTATACTGAGAATGATTTCTCACCGGAGTTTATCCGACTGTTGCTTTGTTTTGTATTTGTGCATTACAACAAGAGGGGCAGGAGCTTGGTTGAGACGACATTGATAGCTTGGGAGCGAGACTTAGCAAGTGTGGACTCGGGTTTATAAGTTAAAGCTTGGTATAGTGATAGCATCAAACATAACAAGAACTTAAGACTTGAAGTTGTTTATGCTATGTTGAATTCATTTGATGTAATACATGTATGATTTGATGATAGGAACTTGGTATATGAAAGTATGCATGTTCTCAGAATTTATAATATGTTTAGACTCGAATTTTGTTAGTTGATTCATGCCATTGTTCCAAGCTTGACAGCAGAAAATGTCTTCTGGTGTTTTCTGGAAATGGTGCCCGCTCGATCGGGTGAAGTTCACCGATCGAGCGAGGCCCTTAAATTGAAGGCAGAAAATCGAGCATTTTGGGCTCGCTCGATCGGTAGGTTTTGACCGATCGAGCGAGACCAAAAATGTGCAGACCCGAGAGCATGATTTAATTGCTCGCTCGATTGGCTGACTTTTCCCGATCGAGCGAGGCTCTGAAATTTTAAAAAAAAAATTCTGCTCTTGATTTATTATTCTTTAATTGTTTAATTAATCATTAGCTGCCCTAAAATGAGATTAGAAACCCGAGGTCCCCACAACAGGTGGTATCAGAGCGTAGGTTCTGGACTGAGATAGAAGCTGAGCGGGGTAGAGTGAGTCATATGCATTTATAGTATTGCATGATTATGCAGTATTTGATTCGATGATTTACTAAATTGCATGTGCTTTTGATCTACCTTTGAAATTGAATTGATTAATTTACTGATTTGTAAATTTTTGAATTCTTATCGATGTTATTATAAGAATTTCCCCGGGTGATGTAAGCACCCAGAATCGAAGAGAACATTGTTCTTTGGGTGACGTAAGCACCCCAGACTGATAGAGTTGTATGGCTAGACTGAACAAAATGGTATGGTCAGATTGAACAGAACTGTATTATTGCTCAGTTGAATGAAATATCTCTGATTGAACAGAACAGAATATTAGCCAATGAATAGACGTTATGGCAGGTGGAAGTTGGCTTGAAGAACTTGATCAATCGTTCAGATACCTGAAAGATACAGATGAATGACATATCCGATTGATTGAATACCAACTTCGAAACCTAGCAATCAGTTGATGAAGTTTGATGAAGAAATGGTGAAAGAACAGAGGTATATTAATTTGTTGATAAGTGCTTAGAACATGAGTTTTGTTTATAGTTCTGCGCCACAACAGATAGAAATGATCAGAAAGACAAATATACCCATTAGAAGTTGAATATTTTGAATATTTGAATCTTGGAGAATGCCTTATTTGATTTTCAAGTTTACTACAATTCTTGAATTGTTGATGATGATGATGAAAAAGCTCAACATTGAATTGTTAGTTGTAGCTTGGATTTGAGGATTATGTCTATATAAATGTTGATGACTGAAACATTTTATGAAAGACATAGATAAGTCTAAGAGAATTGAATTTGAATGATGAGGCAGAAGGAATGAAATTGTAGACATGTCATGGTGTGTGAGAGAAACACATATTTAGCTACAATTTCTATTCCAGAAGTATACAGAGAATCAGAATGAAATTGCACCTGAGATTGAAATTTCAGGTAACAGAATTATTTTGTTTTGACCTGTTTATTATTGGTGCAATAGATTCATGATAGCTGAAAGCTTATTATATGATCACCTCTGTATCAGAAAAGAGACTGTGTGAATTGAACGGAAGAATGGAACTATTGCTTCGATGAACTGAAACTGAAGATGATTTTGTTCGTATTGAAATATATGTTTATGTTGCATGATAGATGATGATGCAATAATCGAATACAGATTAGTAGAAGAATTGATGATAAGAAGCAATTAAATTAAATCAGTAAGAACATAATATGCAATTGAATATGATGATATAGAATCTCGAATTAAGATTCTGTGATTTCGGTTCGATATATGATGTTTGATTACAGAAATATTCCGAAATCAGTATATTCAATGCACTAGATATGTTCATGATCTAAACTAGAATTGAAAGATATGTCGATGAGTAGAGATTGCAGATATATTTCAGTAATATTCTTGACTGTAGTTTAAGTTGTGAACTGGAATTTATCAGAGAATTGAGGAGTTTGTGAATTGACTAATGCTTTTGAGGTTTATCGAGTAGATAACGATATGAAAATCAGTTACAAATGAGTCTTTTATTGATTTTACTGAAGTTATTACATCATAAAATCATGATTTTTTGAAATTCTTGATATTGATTTTGAGGTTTTGGTACCGACCTCAATCGATTTTGATGGACTCTTATTCTTTGTTAGGGTCTGAATTGATTTACTTGTCTTAAGTTGAGATGGTAGTGATTTATTTTTACTTATCATATTGTCATTCAGAATATTGTTCTTTGGATGACCTTGACTTAAGTGAGTTTTTCTGATTATGAATTTCAAGAGTTACTGATTGGTTGATGTATACATTCAGTATATAATAATATTTATGACTCGTAACTGATAGAATTTCCAATTGAGATTTGGGAAATAGAACGAAGAGAAGAGATGAATGCGTGATTGATTGATCTTTTGAATTTATGTGCTTGAGTATCGAGATAGGTACTAAAACAGTCCAAATTGTTGTAATCCAAATTAAGTGAGAATTGATTTTGAAGGATTAAAGCACATTGAGATGAGATCAAGTTATTAGAATTCAATTGAGAACTAGAAATGAAGAATGAAACAGGCATTCGATCAATTGATTTCAGATTTTGCGTATTCTGGTTTGAATATTCAGATGAATATATTACCAATTAGAATGATTTTTGATTGAAAGCAATCCAGAACTGTTTAGAAGATGAAAGAAACACAGAAAGTAAACTGAAACGATGAGAATTCAGTACAGAATGCCATATAGAGATATGAATTGAAGCCTCAGATCAGAATGAATGAATTCTATTATGATTGATTATCTGTTTGTGCCTGATATTTCCGAAAAAAGATATCAAAATTTGAAGAATTGCACAACAATGAATTCAATATTCATCCGATAATTGTTTTATCAGACGATAAAGCAAATAGAAGTAACAGAATTAGTACGTTTTCGAAGTTAAACGTACAGAGAGTTTCCGATGAATTTGAAAATCGTTGACCAGATGAGTTAAGTGATATGGAAACTCCAGAAATTGAAATGAGATTATGATTTGAAAGAATATTTTGCGAAACTACCATGATGAAACAGTATAGATGAAGTAAACAGGTGGTAGTTATGAATAGATTTATTGAAATTACTGTATACGATGATCTGTCTGTATGATCAAATCACTGAATTGTGATTAGATTCGTTGTAAGACGAACAGTAAGCCACGAAATAATGTTTCAGATTAAAACATTGGGTTTACTATGAAATTGTAATACAAATGATCAGAAAACTTTGAGTACTTTTTGAGGTAAAGGTACAAAATATTATTGTTGAATTGGAAGAATAGTCAGAAAAGATGAATCGAAGTGCGAGAATGAACTTTATCTGTCGTGAGACTGATTATCAACATATCTGAATACTTTGAAATCTGTGAATACAGCATATACTCTGATTACTAGATAGTCCAAATAGACTAATCAGATTTGTAGAATACACTGTATGAGATGTGAATAACAGCTATCTATTCAGATCTGTGAAGAAGATAGAGATATGATGAAATTACAGGAATGATTAAAATCTATTGTCAGGATTAAGACTTTAGATTTATTCGACAGAATGTGGCATCAATTGATTGATTGATGTTCTGAGAGGTGTTTATATGTGATTGCATTATACCATAATTCGATTGATGGATTATCTGAGTTGATTTTCCAGATATTGAGACTATTCTCAGAACTTTAATACCTGATTTGGTATTACTTGTCTTGATGTGTTGCCACTTGATTATTACAATTCCTGTAACAGCTAATGAATCGATTTTGAGATAATTTTATGATGATATGATGAAAAGAAATCCGATTTCCTTGTGTTGAAATAATACTACCGAAGTATATGACATCAGATCAGACATGATTTGTCGATATCAGATCAGATTTGATTTGAGACACACAAAGAATCTGAAGATGAATCTGTACGAAATGAAAACAGAGAAGAAGAATTAGAATTAGTAATTGAATGATAGATATAACTTTTGAAGCTGAAATTGATTAGTTAAGCGGAAAAGTTATTCTTGAAACATCATTCAATTCAGAATAAAGAAAGAGCAGAGTTGAATTTACAGATTCATAATATGAAGTTGAATACTGATCTTGAAGCAATGAACAGAATGACAGTTTAGACTTGATATATGTTCTATGCAGAGCATGGAATAATATAGAGAAAGAAACAAGTAATCACTGAAGCTGAATTTCATTGACTGAGATGTTATACCGAATTGATGATTTGATTGAAAGCTTAATTCCTTTCAGCTTGATATGATGGATCTGATTTGTTCCACATATCCAAGTTAAGGAAGTATCAGTTTGATTTTCCTATGTACTTTAATCAAATGAAATAGATAGCGAAGAGATTCTGAGTTAAGTTGAATATTCAACAGATCCTTGATTAAGGAGAAAATTAACTCAGAAAGAATTCTTTTCAGTGAATTAAAGTACAAGAGATTAGAAGCAGATTCGAAGAAAAAAAAATCTGATAGGAGATGAAGAGATGAGATACGAAGTTCAGAGCTATATGATTGAAGTGAGAATAACTTCAGATAATCATTCAGTCTATCAGATTGAATAGTTCGATTGAATGTGATTTCGAGGACGAAATCATTTCTTAGAAGGGAGGAATTGTAAGGCCCGAAAATATTAAATTATTAATTATGGGATTTGAAAATTTAATTCCATATTATGGGCTAATATTGATTTAAGAAGCGAAAGAAATTATAGATTTAATTTCCGAGCCGAAAATATTTAATTTGGAATTTTTTGGATTTTGAGAATTAAATTCCGAGAATTCTTAAATTAAAAGAATAAATATTCGATTTGACTATTTATGGAATTTGAGATTAAATTTCATATTTCGGAAATTAAAGAAGATTAATTTTAAAGATGAAACCCGATCAGGGGTTGATTTGAAAATATCGAAGATTCGAGGGCTAAAGTGCAAAAGGCCGGGATTATTGATTTAATCCGAATTTATTTAATTTTAATCTGAGTATATTTAATTTGGAAATATTTAGGGTTTCGATTTAAATTCTAATATTCTTAAATTATTTTGGATTGAAATTGAATTAAAAAGAAGGCTGAGGACTGAATTGCAATTAATGAAGACTTGAGGGACTAAATTGAAATTAAGCTATACATATCTGATTTTTAATCAGATTATCAGCATGTACAGATGCATATTTTGTATCAATTCAGAAGTGAAGAACAGAGGAAGCCGAACCCCTCTTATTCCTTTTTCGTTTTGATTTTCAAATCGTCGATAACTTTTGTTTCGCTCGTCCGATTTCGATTCCGAAAGATGTTTTGGAATCCTTGCGATGAGGCCTTCGATTTGATGTAAGTATTTTGTTATTTCGGCATGTTTTGAAGAACAAAATATGGCAGAGATCAGATTATGAAACTATGTTGTGTTTTTGAGTTCGTATGCCATTCGATATCGCAGTCGGATTGGAAATGAATTAAGAAACGAACTTGTCATGGTTTCAGCATGTTTTTGACTTGTTAACATTATAGCTGCTGATATGTGAAGTATGAATGATATGAAGTGATTAGAAGTTGATAAGAAGTTCATAATGAATTCGATACCGAGTCGGTTCCCAATTTTCAATCGCTACGCCGCCGGTTGATGTTTTGACTTCGTTTTGATAGCCTATAACTAAGTTGAGATAGTTGTTTAGATGTTATGAATGTTATGGCATTTGTATTTCTCGATTTCAGTTGAGTTTCGAAGGCTAACGATTCACGACTCCGAGTTGTATCGAATAAGAAGGAGTTAAAGTTTGAAATGATGTTGATTGAATCTATATTGATGATGTTGATTCAATTCTAAAATGATTGAATAGAATGAGGTTTGATATACATGTTTTGATGATATGTTTCAGAGTTTAATAGGAGACTATTGACTCAAGAATCTAAACTTGAAACCGAAGAAGAAGTGATCAAGATGGAAGCGAATGTGAGTGAAGATTGATTGATGTTTGAATGATCAGATTCTTGAAGGAGTTGTTGTACTTCCTATTCAGATGTGGAACATCATCAACTCGAGAATGAAAGGTATAATGACGACATTACGAGTTAGGGACTTTGAAACTTAAGAACGACTATTCTTGAGTTGGCCCGCGAAAATCACATACTTGAGATGTTTTGATTATGTTTGATGTTGTCGATCCATCGCAGGTAGTGGATCTTTGATTTTGAGTCGATATGATTGTATATTGAATTGATTCTATGCCAAGGTTGCGGTTAACCTTATTTTCTAGCCCGGAATGGCTACGATAGATGGATATCCATGTCAAGATCGTTTACGAATCTTGATGGCAATGAAGTGATAAGAATCAATTCTTGAGATAAGCGCGCTATATAAATTGAGTCTTGATTTGAAGTTTGAGTCGATATATGCGTTATTTTTACTCTATTCTTGAGTTGATATGTTTAGAGTTGATATGAATTTATTTAACGCATTTATATGTCGCTTATACTGAGAATGATTTCTCACCGAAGTTTATCCGGCTATTGCTTTGTTTTGTATGTGCATCGCAACAGGAGGGGCAGGAGCTTGGTTGAGACGACATTGATAGCTTGGGAGCGAGACTTAGCAAGTGTGGACTTGGGTTTATAAGTTAAAGCTTGGTATAGTGATAGCATCAAACATAGCAAGAACTTAAGACTTGAAGTTGTTTATGCTATGTTGAATAGCTTGTAGTTTTTTTATCCCTTAAGCTATTCATTTGATGTAATACATGTATGATTTGATGATAGGAACTTGGTATATGAAAGTATGCATGTTCTCAGAATTTATAATATGTTTAGACTCGAATTTTGTCAGTTGATTCATGCCATTGTTCCAAGCTTGACAGCAGAAAATGTCTTCTGGTGTTTTCTGGAAATGGTGCCCGCTCGATCGGGTGAAGTTCACCGATCGAGCGAGGCCCTTAAATTGAAGGCAGAAAATCGAGCATTTTGGGCTCGCTCGATCGGTAGGTTTTGACCGATCGAGCGAGACCAAAAATGTGCAGACCCGAGAGCATGATTTAATTGCTCGCTCGATCGGCTGACTTTGCCCGATCGAGCGAGGCTCTGAAATTTTTTTAAAAAAAAATTCTGCTCTTGATTTATTATTCTTTAATTGTTTGATTAATTGTTTAATTAATCATTAGCTGCCCTAAAACGAGATTAAAAACCCGAGGTCCCCACAGAACCGATTAACAACATGCAAGAAAATAGTTGATCAGACTATCCACAAGACAAATATAAATCTAACAATCAATAAAATAAAATTAAGTCTGAAAAATCCCAAATAAACATCCAAGTTTTCTATATGAATTTGTTCGCCCCAATCATGCCGTCTTGGTTGAAAATAAAATACTCAATAATTAAAACTAAAATTCAAAAATAAAATAAAAAGAAAGAAGAGAAGAGAAGAAAGAAAGAAAGAAAAAGTGAAGAAATCTTCTCTACTCCCAGCCGCCGCCTTGCGTCTGCGTTATGCGTTCTAGAAACTCTGGAACCCTTATTTTTCTGATAAAAGATCTATTTATACGCCCAAAATATGTAAAAGATAATATCCTTTCCGAGCAAGAATTTTCAATTTTAAAAACTCTGACCGCGTAGCTCGCTCGAGCGAGAAACTTTCTGTTCCTAGAAATTTGAATCACGTATTTCTCGCTCGAACGAGCACAAGTCTCGCTCGAGCGAGCAAGTTTCTGCTCCGAAAAACTAATGCACAGCTTTCTTGCGTGATTGCTCTTCTTCTATGCGCCAACTTCATGCGCGTTTGCACTTCTCCTTGCGCTAAAATCTTGTGCAATCGCGCTACAACATTCACCAACAGCGCATGCTTCAACCTGCTCAGTGCGACAATTTTGAAAAATTCACATCTTGAGTTCTAGCCGTCGGATCGACCTGAAATTTTGACAGCAGCTTCAAAAATCTTAATCTTCATTTTGAACGGTGAAGATCGGATTTGGATATCTCTAAAATTAAATTTGAATTTTTGATCAAGGATATTTCGTAATTCACTCTTCACAAATCCATTTTCCAACAAAATTAACCCGGAGCGTGAAATACACACACATGCACTAAAACACATAAAAATACACATAAAACAATATGAATGCACACAAAATAAACATAAAACTATCACGAACTAATGCATACAAAATGAACTTATCACATATCATTTCATTTTAACCTTGAACCAACCCCCCCAACCCCCAACTTGAAGTTTGGTCATGAACCGTACCCCTCCACTTGTTTTTTTCACATATTGAAAGAAAAGTGGTTGCCATGTGTGTGTCTATGTATATAATGTGAATATGTCAACCTTTTCGAAGTCATGCCCTCTAAGCAACGTGTTTTTTGTAAGGAAAGGTGTCATCATCAAACTCTAGTGGTCCTAATACATTACACATTTGCATGATGTATGAGTTAATGGTTTCAATGGAAATTTTATAGATTTATCTTTTCTTCTTTATTTCTACCTAATTTTTTTTAAAACAAAAAATAATAATTATTGTAATACACATATTTAATTAAGATATAATATGTTGTTGCGTTCGGATTGAGCCATTTGAAATCTTTTCATGTTAAAGAGAACATGATAGTTTTTTGGATAAACTAATTCAAAGGGGACTTAATTTCAAATTCATGACACTTTCAATTTAATAACACAGTTATACACGATTTCAAATATACTTAAATTGGTGTCATTTGAAACTCGGTGTTTTAAGTTATGTTTCGAATGAAATATATTCATCTAAATAGAACGAAAGATTATGGTCGATGATTTGTTGTAAATGTAATGTACGTTTCTCGAATTTGGAATTAGGAAATTGATATGTGGAAGCAAACCGTACGCGTTTTTACGGTAATGGAAATATTTGTGGTGTACAAGTAAAGCACATAAGAGATTAACGAAATTAATTCGATATTAAAATTACTCCAAAATATTTAATAAAGCCAACAATCCACATATTTAAATTTATCTCACCGTAAAAAAAATATATGTTTTTGTATGAGACGATTTTACGGATCTTTGTTTTGATAAAGGTCAACCCTATCCATATTTGCAATAAAAAATAATGTTTTTGATATAGAAAATAATTATTTTTTATGAGTAATCTAAATAAGATATTCGTCTCGAAAAATTAACTCATGAGACTGTCTCACGGAGTTTTATTGGGAAATAATTTATGGTGAGATAACATGATTTCGAATATTAGTCGCATATGGCACACAATAAACAATAATAATAATAATAATAATAAGGCCTTCTAACCAAGCTCGAGAGGCAAAGTCTTGCTAACCCATAAATTAAAAAAGAAACTCTAACAATGAAACCAAACATAGGTGAAACGAGGTGTGAAGGCTAACCATAATATATGTACAATATTATTATTAAATTATAACTACTAGGAAATATATATATATACGACTATACGAGCATACATACTGAACAACTTTCGTTTCAAAGTGACAAAATTTGAAAAAGTGGACTAGTGGGGGTTTAGATTTAAAAATTATATTATAACTACTAGGAAATATATATATATATATACACGACTATACGAGCATACATACTGAACAACTTTCGTTTTCAAAGTGACAAAATTTGAAAAAGTGGACTAGTGGGGGTTTAGATTTAAAAATTATAATATATTTAATTGTAATTGTAAACTAATTTAATATATTCATTTGTTGTAATTGTAAAAACAGTAGTCCTTATTTCAAAAAACAAAAAAAAAAAAAAAAAAAAAAACAGTAGTCCCATAGTGGCCACGGGACTCGGAATGTCATAGGTGAGACATTTGTTAAGACCGTTGCATGATGGAAATAAAATATATAGAAGGCAAACAAGCTATTTCAAGATTTGACATATTTTACGAGATGCTTTTCAAATTCTTAGCATGTACTGAAAATTGAAATACCTCGAATGAATCTATTATTGGATCGAATGTTCAAAACAGAACTGAACACCGAGAAATCATGTTACGTTTGCACTTTGAACTAATAAAATACAAACTCAAACCAATCTTATGAAAACTATATCACCTTGTGACAATAGTTACAGAATTTTCTCGACCATTGACGACTTTATGTGTATGGCATAATGAAATAATTTTCGCCAACATCTTAATTATATCCTTGATTAATCAACACGAAAGACCTTCTGCACCTATTAAGCTATTGGATATTACGATAAAAGTCATCTTTAACATTAATTAGTCTGAAAATTTTTGCGAACTTTTAAATTATTTATGGCCGGTATGGTTTCAAAATCAAATTTTAAACATAGTTTATTTTCATCTTTACTCTGCGATTTATGTCGGATAGGGATGTCACAGGTAAGAATGCATGGAGGAAAAAAAACTTTATTAGTTAGTTTTTTTAATAAGGTGTTTAAGTTGGTGGAGCATGTGAGTATTTGATAAATGGTCAGAAGTTCGACTCCCCTACCAACACTATCTCGGGCGAGTCTGTGCTTGCTCGGTGCAGTTTACTTACATCATACCTCGAAACTGTCCGAACCTAGTTGACATCGACGTTATTCAACGTTTTCACATCAAACAACAAGCCTCGGATTTCAGAAATTTTGAAAACTAGTCAGTCTACTCATGATTCACATAACTGAATTACATTGTATGTCATAAACTCAAAATTTAATTTTTTTTACAACTCAAATAAAAATTACAGAGTCTAAATGTAGCGGCTTAACTTAATAAAAACTAAACAGAAACTAATCAGCATAATCACATCCTTCTTCACAGCCCTTGATCTGGTTTTGCTCGTCATCTTTTATCTCTTTTTTGTTCTTATCTGAGATGGTTAATTCGAGTGGGTGAGTGATATATGGATAATTCGAGTAGGTGAGTGATATGTGTATCACTCGATAAAGAGGAGAATTTTTCAACAATTGTTTAAAATCATTTTATATTATTGAGATTAATTCTGTATAAAATATTTAATCATGTAATGTATATTGAATCTTTAAGGACAATTTGAAACGGTTAAATATGATAAACAAGTATTAAAATATCTATTTTTCACTAATTTTTTTAAAAAATAATTCTCATTAATATCATAATGGAAATTACAAATTCTCCAACCAAACTAGAAAATTCTCGTTCTCCTAAACAAACAGGAAAGGAGAAAAAAAAAGCAGATGATGTCGAAATTTTACCTCGGGTTCGGTCTGGTAGAATGGATCCTCCAAATTCTCTATGAAGCAGGTCGGGTCGGGTACCACCGAGTTCTGCACAAGCAACAACTAGGTCAGGGGGGCGCCGAAAGTGTTTTCGGTGTGACCCCTCCGATGCCTAAGTTAGTGTCTTGAAGGCAGAGGGTATGATGAGTGCGAAAACAAAATATGAGTGCGTGAATATAAAAGTGAGAGTGAATGTGTGATGAATGATGAATACTAGTAATGAATGAACACAACCATAATAGTACCTGTATTTATAGAGAAAAATAGAGTAAGTTACCTAGTCGAATTATAACATGTCCTGGAGTAGGACTCTTCATTCATTGGATCGTTTGTAATCTTATCTCTATCTCGTGAATATTTGAAAAGATCCAAGCTTATCTCGTATATATAAGAGTCTTACTTGCACTAGAAAAGGATACCAGCAGCCCATTAAAAACAGCCCAGGTCAGCCCATAATGACCAGCCCTGGTCAAAGTCCAACATAGCCCAAAATGGGCTGGACCTTGACATGTTGGGTCATATCGGGTAGACCCATTATAAACGGGCTCGGATTGAAATATTTTCTCGGGATAACAATAGTACCTCCATAATTGGTCTAAAAGAAGAATGAATTTAGACCAATAATGCAGACCGGACCCCGAACTACTCATGCTTCATTCGAACAGCCCAGAATTGAATTCATGTGATGTGTTTCCTTTAGACGGTTCAGATCAGGATCCGCGTGATGTGCTTTTAACGAACGGCTTAGATGCCCTCTGACGGTCCACCTCCCGAAGCTTAGAAGACCCTGACTTGTCCCGTCCCGAGCCGTAGATCAAGGTAAAAATCAACGGTCTAGAACAATTCACCACCTCTATAAATAGGTCAGTAAAAATTTTGATTTTCACCTTTCACTCGCACTGTTATGCTGTCAAAATTTTGAGAGCTTGCCTGACCCGGACTGCTCATTCCCATCCTGCTTGTATCGTTCCCGAGCCACACCACTGCAGCCTCTCCATTTGTAAGTCTTGCCTTTCTTTCCTTAGGTTAATTAATATGTCATCTCCGGATGAGACTTCTGTTAGAGAAATAGTAGAATTTGTTAATGCACCTAACTCTCCCCCTGACAACCCCGAGCCTTCCGAATCTAAAAATCCAAGTTCAGATCTGGATTTATCGGAGACTCGAGAGGAAAAATTGAAACGACTGCACAGACTTAGGTCGGACAAAGCCCGATTATCTGCTAAGGGTAAACAGTAGTTTGAGGTATTGGCCTCCCATCTAAGTCCAGACCTGGGTCCCCTCATTAGGGAGAGATCGGGCATGCCCGATACTTATGATATTATAATCCCGAGCCATAAGGACCAAGCTCACAGACCTCCCCCTGACTTCTTGAGCTTCAGCCTAGACCAAATCAAGATGGGTTTAAGATTTCCCATACTTAAGGCACTGGCGAGGCGAGCTAAGTGATCGGCATTAATGTTTGCAGCTCGAGGGATGAGTTCCAAGGTGAGCTCGGTGAATTCTCCTTTAGCTTTGTCTAATGCTTTGGCATACTTTAGCATTTTTTCATCCTTGATCTCAAACTTCCCATTACTTTGTTGAATGGCTAATTGGGAATCCGAGTACAACACGGCACGGGAAATGCCCAAATTCGGTGCTGTCTTAAGTCCCAGTAATAACACCTCATACTCTGCTTCGTTATTAGAAGCTCTGAAGTCCAATCTAATTGAGATATTTGTTTCTTCACCCCAAGGTGAGATGATCACAATTCCAGCTCTGCTCCCCGATTGACATGATGACCCATCTACAAAGATCTTTCATAGTTCCTCTTGTTCTATCTGAACTGTCTCTGCTAAGAATTCGGCTAGGGCTTGAGCTTTTATGGTTATCCGAGGCTCAAATTTGATGTCATACTCACTCAGCTATGTAATCCACCATAAGTCTCCCCGATGCGTCTGGTTTAGTTGCAATTTTTCCCAGAACGCTGTTGGTGAGCACAATGATGGGATGTGACAGGAAGTAAGGACGTAATTTTCTTGCAGTGATGACCAAAGCTAAGGCAAGCTTTTCTTGGGTCAAGTAATTGAGCTCGGCTCCCTTCAAGGCATGACTCACAAAATAAACAGGCTGATGATTTGTTCCGTCCTTCCTGACCAGGACTGAACTAGCTGCTCGGGGTGTGACCGCCAAATATAAGAACAGTTCTTCCCCTTGAGTAGGCTTATTTAGCACAGGCAATTGCTTTAAATAGGCTTTAAAATCCTGAAAGGCCTTTTTACTTTCATCATTCCACTCAAAATTTTTCGTCTTGCGTAGTGCTTTAAAGAAAGTGAGGCTTTTATCTTCCGATCTGCTTATAAACCGGGTCAGTGCTGTAATTCTTCCTGTTAATCTTTGTACTTCCTGTATATTCTTGGGGGAGCTCATAGAGATAATGGCTTGGACCTTTTCGAGATTAGCTTCGATTCCCCTTCTTGTAACCATGTAACCAAGAAATTTTCCAGCCCGGACTCCGAAAGTGCACTTGCTGGGGTTTAACTTAAGCTGATAGTGCTTCAAAGTCTGAAAAGTTTGAGTCAGGTCGGTAATGAACTGGTCAGCAGTTCGGGTCTTGACCAGGATATCATCTACATAGACCTCGATGTTTTTGCCAATTTGCTGCTTGAATACTTTGTCCATCAACCTTTGGTATGTAGCCCCAGCATTTTTGAGCCCAAACGGCATGACCACGTAACAATATGTTCTTGTCGACGTCACAAAACTCACTTTGTCCTTGTCCTCTTTAGCTAGTGGGATTTGATAATATCCTTGATAGGCATCCAAGAAGCTGAGCAGCTCATGACCTGCTGTTGAATCGACAAGTTGATCAATTCTGGGTAACGGATAACAGTCCTTTGGGAATGCCTTGTTCAGATCTCGAAAATCCACACACATGCGCCATTTATCGGAGGACTTCGGTACCAAAACTATATTAGACAACCAGGTCGGGAAGTGTATTTCCTCAACGTGTCTATCCTTGAGTAGGTCATCTACCTGTTCCTTTATTACCGCGTCTTTTTCAGGACCAAATTGTCGTTTCTTTTGAATAATAGGGCGACAACCCTTTATTACATTGATTTTGTGCTCTGCTACTTCCCGATGTACCCCTACCAGGTCTGAAACTGACCATGCGAAAACATCTTTATTTTTTTCCAAGCATTCCAGTAGCGGTTGCTTCAATCGTGCTTCAAGGGTGCGAGCAATTTTTACCATGCCAGAAGGAGGGGAGATCATGATTTCTTCAATTTCTTCTTCAGCAGTGACAGATGTGTCCTTTATCAGGTTGACTTTTTCCATGCCCGAAAGTCCAGGTCTGTCCACACTATCAGTCCTGGCTACTTTTTGCTTTATTCTAACTTCCTCCACATAACACTTGCGAGCAATAAATTGATCACCTTGTACCTCACCGACCTCATTGCCCACCGGGAATTTCATTTTCTGATGCAAAGCTGATGCAACAACCATGAAGGTGGTCATGGCAGGTCTGCCTAGTATGGCATTATAGGCAGACGGAGCGTCTACTATAATAAAACTTACAATCCTGGTCTTGCGGGTGTTGCTCTTTCAAAGATTTAGGGGTAGGTGCACTATCCCAACAGGTCGGATTGCATGACCTGTGAAACCAAAGAGTGATGTTACGACGGGCTCCATCTTGTACTGTCCCAAGTCCATTTGATTTATTGCTTCCTGAAATAGAACGTTGACATAACTGTCTGAATCCACAAATATCCGGGCTACATCATAATTTGCAACCATGGCTCTTATTACCAGCGCATCATTATGTTTGCTAGAGATCCCTTTCAAATCTTTGGGCCCAAAGGAGAGGGTTGGGCCAGTGTGGACAATATGATTGCCGATCTCCATATTTATTAATTTTTCTGCTTCTAGTTTTTCTAGCTCGGTTGGAATCTCCATCAGTGGGGCCTCAAGAAATCATGTTAATAATTCCGCGAGCAGGCGGAGCTGGTCTTTGATGAGCTCGGTCATCCCTGGGCTGGTCCTGTTGTGGGCGATTGAAGTCTTCCTGGGGAGGAGCAGTTTTGGCTCTTTGTCTTGATCTCCCTCGATGTCTTTTATTATGATGATACCCCTCTTGACGGGTCAATATATTCTTTATTTCAGAATGTTGATGTATTATCCTTTCAATCTCTTGATCTAATTGACGACAGTCCTCCGTAGTATGTCCATACTCATTGTGAAAATGACAATATTTATCTGATTCCTTATTTCGAGGTCCCTTCTCCATCCAAGGTGGCCTTTGTGTGAGTTTCCGATTGTCACAAATTTGCAGAGCTCGGGTTTTGCTCATGCGTAAAGGAGTGACAGATGTGAATTCTCCCAACAACGCAGGCCGGAATGGTTGTCTCATCCTTGAATTGCTGCTCGGAACCCTGTTGTTCTTAGGACTTTTAGGTTGTTCCCTCTTTACAGCTTCTTTGTAGTGACCCGCACCGTGATCACCTACTAATCAGAAGTTTAGGCATGCATTTAACTTAAATAATAAATCATCAAAATTAACAGCGGAAAAGCATAAATAAATCCCTAAATAAAGATACAACCAAATCGAATGCCCAAATGTATCAGAGACAAAATCCTAGACAGATATCCTTGCTGGTCATCAATTGTATAAGCTCTCCTGGAACCACCCGCCTTATCCAGCCGCAAACCTGCCCCATGGAATAGGGTATCCAGATACAACAAAGTACGGGATGTGAGCATGATAAGCTCAGTACGAGAGTATGAGTATACGGTATTATATGTGCATGTATGCAAGTGAACTGTGTACCAAGACACGAGGTCAAGAATATTTGATCAAGAACAAACTTGGGTCCTGGTATGTGCCACGCTGAGCCGTCGCTACAGGAGGTGACCAACATACTCAGAAGCCCTGATGGTGACCTAACACAAGTACGCGTGTCCAACCAAATATCAGTGACCTAACACGAGATCCGTGTCCAACTGATTTTGGTGACCTAACACGTGTCTCTGTGTCCAACCATCTACTGACAGGATAAATATCCCAATACCGGATATCGCAAGGATACAAGCTCAATATGCTCATGTATGCAACATACAGTCGTGACATGTTGTATATATAAAGTCATATAAAACATGCAATCACATAATTCATGCAAACACATAATACATGCATACTCAATCTGAATATCTCGAATAATACTTTCGTATCTCAAAAACTAGGCAAGCTAGACCAGCACTATGTTCAAGCCTACAGTCCACACTACAATGCAAAGTACTCATGCATTATCACTTTATTCTAAAAGCCTTAACTAGACTATAGCATACTCTCTATTTACTATAAGGAGCCAAATCTATACATGCGTCCGTCGTCAGCCCGCTGATGACGACTGCCCAAGAACTTGGGCACCGCTCCACCGCAACCCCGGAGCAACTGGCCAACCTCCGGACCAAGCCTAGGAAGGCTGGAAACACCCCAAAACCCCTAGAAAAGCCTAAGAACCGAGAGAGAAAACTTGAATTGGTGTGAAAATTCTGAAATTCGGAGGGCCTATTTATAGGCGGAGTTCGGACGGTCCAAACTGCCACTTGTCCGAGCCATTTTGACACTTGGGCTCTGCTGAGTACGAACGGCCCGAACTGGGTTCGGACGGCCCGAAGTGGTTCGGAGGGCCTGAGCTGGTCTGTATGCTCCGAACTGTTTTGGTCCTTCTGAACTCATTTTTGGACCCCCGGGACCTACCCTACCATTTTCGGACGTTCTGGATCTGATTTTCAACTTATTTTAACCAAATAAGGACTCCTTAAACATGTTTTGACACTTTTAAAATTATATATCATTTTCTAACATGTTTAAAATCATTTAATCTTGTAAAATAGAATCGGGCTACTACATTCTCCCACACTTAAGATAATTTCGTCCTCGAAATACATCTTAAGTACCGATATGGACTTGAATAAGAACAACAAGTTCTTTATTCTCTCATATCATTTTACAAGACCTCACTAAATCCAAATAATCACTAGTAACATCATGGTCTCTAGACTGGGGTAACTTTCCAATAACCTGTCTGAAGTTCAAAAGACTTCCAGAGCAATAATGTAAACCACCCAAATAAGTCTTACAATCACTTCATAAGAAACCCAAATCATCATGTTGATCATGTTTTCGATCACTATCTGTAACTCTGATAAGGCCAAACGATACTGATCGAAAATCCTGGTTCTCCCCCAGTACCACCTGCAAAAACTATCCATACAGAAAGTACACTTGTCAAAGAATCCTTTACAAAACTATTCTGAAAACGAAAACTAAAATCTGTATCTCTGATAAATTCAAACGATAGCGTTCAAATCTCTTGGCACTAATCCAGTACCAATATCAAATTCATAAGAACATTTCTTTTGGTAATTATACCCCTTGCTATAACTGTGCAAAATATCAAGACTCAGGTAGCCTCCCCCAATAGCCTATCTAGAATAAACTTCCCAGAAAACACCGGCGTAGGTCGCGCTTCATATCCCGTCTTGAACAACCCAGCACAGTCCTCAGCACCTGGTATAATTCATCACTGAATGTATGATAAAAATTCATCATCAATAACCAATGACCCAAACACTGAGTCTCTGAGGAAACAAGTCAAATCTGGCACTATATCAAACCACTGACTTTTTGAATCATAGGAAAAAGCCTAGAACTATTCACTGAAAGTATGAAAAATTCCATCTCAATCATACTATTGTCAATTCAGCATTCTATAGTCAAAAAAACTGAACAACTAATCTCAAATCTAGATAATCTTCATCGGTCGCAAAATCCGAACCTCTGGTGACAGCTAACCAACAGATTAATTTCGAAAAGTTTGAAATAACTTATCAAGTACAAACAAACACAAATTCCTCTCTTATTTAATCTTACTTGAACGTGGACAATTATTTTTCAAGTGACTTAAACTACCACAAATAAAACAAGCCCCTAAGGCTTTGTGTCATTTGTCAGTTGGATGATTTCTTTTGCAATGTTCACACTGCAATTCCTTCTTATTAACGCGAGTAAATTCTCCTGAACCGGTAGAAGAAGACATTGTAATTGATCTTTTAAATTTTTGGCCCTTCGGTCCCAACGAAATAGAGCCATTGATACTTTTTCCTAACTCTCTTTGTTTCACGCGTGTGGGACCGTGTTCGTTTAAGAGGGCTTTTCTGAAATGTTCTCATCTGAGTTGACCAAAATGCTGCTGCAAAACCATAGAAATTGATTGCCACCATCCTCGAGTTTTCTCCTGTAAATTCAAGTCAGTAATTAACAATTTCTCTTTATCTTCAAAACCGAGTATGACAAAGCATTGTTCCATTTGATTCACCCATAGAATAACTTCATCCGCAGTTTCTCCTCCTTTGAGGGGTTGAGGACCTATCTTGGCAAATTCAATAATATTGACTCTAACTTGATCTTGTTGTGATCCCCCGACACCAACAGAGCTATTCTCGATAACATGATTATTCTGATCACTTTGATTTGTCATCTACACGTGACACAAAGGTTAATCCCAAGATGTACAAATCTATATCCCAAGATTTCTATGCATGCTCTGATACCATAAATGTAGTGACCCGCACCGTGATCACCTACTAATCAGAAGTTTAAGCATGCATTTAACTTAAATAATAAATCATCAGAATTAACAGCGGAAAAGCATAAATAAATCCCAAAATAAAGATAAAACCAAATCGAATGCCCAAATGTATCAGAGACAAAATCCTAGACAGATATCCTTGCTGATCATCAATCGTATAAGCTCTCCTGGAACCACCCGCCTCATCCAGCCGCAAACCTGCCCCATGGAATAGGATGTCCAGATACAACAAAATACGGGACGTGAGCATGATAAGCTCAGTACGGGAGTATGAGTATACGGTATTATATGTGCAAGTATGCAAGTGAACTGTGTACCAAGACACGAGGTCAAGAATATCTGATCAAGAACAAACCCATTCCTGGTATGTGCCACGCTAAGCCGTCGCTACAGGAGGTGACCAACATACTCAGAAGCCCTGATGGTGATCTAACACAAGTACGCGTGTCCAACCAAATATCAGTGACCTAACACGAGATCCGTGTCCAACTGATTTTGGTGACCTAACACGTGTCTCTGTGTCCAACCATCTACTGACAGGATAAATATCCCAATATCGGATATCGCAAGGATACAAGCTCAATATGCTCATGTATGCAACATACAGTCGTGACATGCTGTATATATAAAGGAATATAAAACATGCAATCACATAATCTATGCAAACACATAATACATGCATATTCAATCTGGATATCTCGAATAATACTTCCGTACCTCAAAAACTAGGCAAGCTAGACCAGCACTATGTCCAAGCCTATAGTCCACACTACAATGCAAAGTACTCATGCATTATCACTTTATTCTAAAAACCTTAACTAGACTATAGCATACTCCCTATTTACTATAAGGAGCCAAATCTATACATGCGTCCGTCGTCAGCTCGCTGATGACGACTGCCCCAGAACTTGGGCACCGCTCCACCGCAACCCCGGAGCACCTGTCCAACCTTCGGACCAAGCCTAGGAAGGCTGGAAACACCCCAAAACCCCTAGAAAATCCTAAGAGCCGAGAGAATTATGAAATTTGGAGGGCCTATTTATAGGCGGAGTTCGTACGGTCCGAACTGCCACTTGTCCGAGCCATTTTGACACTTGGGCTCTGCTGAGTTCGGACGGCCCAAACTGGATTCGGACGGCCCGAAGTGGTTCGGAGGGCCCGAACTGGTCCGTATGCTCCGAACTGTTTTGGTCCTTTTGAACTCATTTTTGGACCCCCTGGACCTACCCTACCATTTTCGGATGTTCCGGATCTGATTTTCCACTTATTTTTAACCAAATAAGGACTCCTTAAACATGTTTTGAAACTTTTAAAATTATATGTCATTTTCTAACATGTTCAAAATCATTTAATCTTGTAAAATGGAACCGGGCTACTACAGCTCGCGAGACCTGAATCTCTTCCATATTGACATATTTCCCCGCTCGGGCGAGTAATTCCTCGTATGTCTCTAGCGGCCTCTTTATTAGAGATTTAAGAAAGTCTTTTGTATCTAGCCCTTGCATGAAGGCACTGATAAGTAGGTCTTGCGTAGCCATGGGTACCTAGAGAGCCGAGGCACTAAACCTGCATATATACGCTCTCAAATTTTCATGTTCTCGTTTCTTGACTACAAAGAGGCTGAAAGTAGTGGTAGGATGTTTTTTGCTGCTAGCAAAGTGATGCAAAAAGGATTTGCTAAAATCCTTGAATTCCTTGATCTCCCCAGGGCATAGCATATTGAACCATTGCTGGGCTGGTCCTATAAGAGTAGTAGGAAAGCCCTACACTTGATCTGGTCAGAATATTTATGCAACAGAGCTGCATTCTCGAAGCATGCTAAATGTTCCTCTGGATCTCCTTTACCATCATACTCCCTGACGTGAGGCAATTTAAATTGTTTGGGGAGGTCGGCGTCCAATATCTCATGAGTGAAAGGAATGTTTCTGGTTGTAGTGGCTAGGTACCAGGCCTGCTTCTTCCTTAGCTACTTCATCTCTTTCTTTAATTTTTTGATCTCCTCGAGGTGGGCATTCTGATCGGGGTGCGGAGGATTGGCCTCACCCCTTTCTTCCAAAGCCCTCTGAATAGCTTGAGTTACTAGTTCCTCTAAATTTGGGTGATCTTCATTCTGATTAGCCATCGAAACTCTTTTTTCTTCAATTTCCCACAGACGACGCCAATTTATGATGTCAAAATTTTACCTCGGATTCGGTCTGGTAGAATGGATCCTCCAAATCCTCTATGAAGCAGGTCGGGGCGGGTACCACTGAGTTCTGCACAAGCAACAACTAGGTCAAGGGGGCGCCGAAAGTGTTTTCGGCGTGACCCCTCCGATGCCTAAGTTAGTGTCTTGAAGGCAGAGGGTATGATGAGTGCGAAAACAAAATATGAGTGCGTGAATATAAAAGTGAGAGTGAATGTGTGATGAATGATGAATACTAGTAATGAATGAACACAACCATAATAGTACCTGTATTTATAGAGAAAAATATAGTAAGTTACCTAGTCGAATTATAACATGTCCTGGAGTAGGACTCTTCATTCATTGGATCGTTTGTAATCTTATCTCTATCTCGTGAATATTTGAAAAGATCCAAGCTTATCTCGTATATATAAGAGTCTTACTTGCACTAGAAAAGGATACCAGCAGCCCATTAAAAACAACCCAGGTCAACCCATAATGACCAGCCCTGGTTAAAGTCCAACATAGCCCAAACTGGACTGGACCTTGATATGTTGGGTCATATCGGGTAGACCCATTATAAACGGGCTCAGGTTGAAATATTTTCTCGGGATAACAAAAGCTAAACGAGTTATATTATAAACAACAGTGAGCGTGTAACAAGAATTAAATCATGGTCTGTTGTTAAAATTTATTTTATTGAAATATGTTGTAAATTAAATTTACAATTTTTTGTTTTTAGTTTTTCTCTCCTGTTTTTAGGTAGTTTCTTTTTAAACCATAACTTTTTTAAAAAAAAAATTAAACTAAGATGATCTTTTATAACTGTATTTTATTTTTAGAATATATAAGAAAATGTAATAATTAATGATGATTATTTTGTGCATTTATATCAATTACTATATTTCATTAATTTTTTTGATAATCTATTATTTTAAAAAAATTCATTTTCACTTTGCTAACTATTTTTTTATGAGATGAGAATCCACAGTCATTATCTTTCAGTATGTATTGGGTTAACTTTTGGACCGACGCATGCGAACCATGTTATCCAAGTTGTGACAACCCGAAATTTTAGTAGACTGAACTTTAATAAACCGAAATGAGAGAACCCGAAATTTCAGTATACTGAACTAAAATAAGCTGAAATAAAGAGACTGATTTCAGTAAACTGATTGAAAGTAGACTGAAAATTGGTAGACTGAAATCGAGGTAAACTGGAATCGAAGTAAACTGAATCAAGGTAAACTGAACCGATGCAAATTGAGTTGAGTAGTTGACCAAGATCAGTCCAGTAGCTAGACTGAAATCCAACTGCTCCAAATTTATAACTGATGCAATAACTCAGAATTATGGCAAATAATGGCATTTTAAGGGAGAGCTTAACAGTCAGAATCTTTCTTATAAATAGCACTTAGAATTTTGATTAAGTGTTACCCAAAAATTATGAGCACATACACAAGAAATTAAAGTGAGCAGTTTGTGATCAAAAGTTGAGCAGACAAGATCAACCAAAATTCAGTTTAGCAATCTACAGTAAGTGGGAGTTTGTTTTAAAGTAATAAAATTCTATTTTGTTTTGATTTCAGCATGTAAATAATATATGATTTGCTTCATAAATATGCAATCTGTGATTTTTGGTGTATCAAAACTTGTGTACTAGTGGTTGGAATATATATTACGTTACTTTGAACTCTGAATCTCTGGCATCACCTAAAGGACTGGTATCGGGTATCGGTTAACCACAAAATTGCAAGCAACTTGATACACTATTTGACGTTTTTCTAAAATTTTGGAATAACACGTCTCTGTCTCTGTATTCTGTTATACTCAGTATGTTCATGTGTAAGAAATCTTGTTATAGGCATATTGGATAAGTCTTTATATTGGAGTGGATTATTGCAGTGTCTGTAAAACCAAAATATTGTATTGAATTCCTTCATGTGTTGAAGAAGACATAGAAGGATTTAGTCTTCGAACTTTCATATTAGTGTTCTTTACTATAGATCTTTTGTCTTGTGATTTACTTGTGGTTCGAGTATAAAAACTTCCTTGAAGTTTATTAAACTATTTCAACATTTTAAAGTTGTTTAAATGCTTTCAAAAGTTGATAACTTTGTTCAAGTATTAATACTTACTCGACCGATTTAGCATTTCAAAGAAAAATTTAAAGAGTGTGTATTCACTATCCATCTACACACATCCGATCCTAACATTTTTCAGTGACAAATTGCACAAATTTTAATGTTTTACGATAAATTGAGTGCTCTATCTAACATTTTTTCATGAGTGAAATTAGGAAAATTAAGATATCACAGAGGTAGTGTATGCAATTTCTCAATGAGATAGTTTATGCAGTTTTTCATAATTTTTTCTTTAATCTCATACATAATTTAAGTAATAGTAGAGGGTAATTTAGTAAAATTTCAACTACTTTGACCGTGTGTTTGGACTTAGGACACATGTGCAACTTTTATTAAAATATAAAGAAGCTTATATTTTCGATATTTCACATAGGATTTGGGTGGCAAAAAAAAAACTTAAAATATCTTTTACTATTTATTAAGTGTAGGAATATAAGAACAACTAAGTTGGCGTCATGGTCTACTTTTCAATATACCCAAAATATCACTTTTTTTTTCCATGTTTCTTACTCACTATCCCCACATCTCCAATAACACTCTTTGTCAATTCCAGTTCTCTTTTTTTTCTAATTAACCTAATCTGTTAAGCATCAAAATTCATATACATTGTAATTATTATTTTACACACGTAAATGTGTATGCACCTTTGGTAGTATATAATAAGTAAGCACCTTAAAAGTGGAGAGAGATTCGAAAATAAGTAAATTAGAGGTCGAAAAAAGTTGTACATTGTTTTAGGGTTTGTGCTGCGTTTTTATTATGCATTTTATTGTTTTAATTTTTTAGGTCAATAAAAGAATATTTATTACAGATGGTGAGTTTGACCCCCTATAAAATAAATGGTCTCACCAAATACCAATCAATTATATTTCAATTTGGAATACAACGTGTAAATTTGACTGAGTAAATTAATATAATATTTCTCCTAATTGATGACAATTTCGTAATATGAGATATAACTATCGTTGATTATATATTTCATAATTTAATTTTAGACAATTGGGTTCAGAATTGGCTCCTACAAATTACATGGCTCTTACTGTACCCCAGTGTTAAGTTTTTTTTTCTAGCGCTCCTTATATATCCCGATACAGCTCAATAAAAAAATTTATTAATAAAAAATAAAAATAATGGGATGAACATTTCGGCTCTTTTAATTGAACTTCGTACTCCGTCTCTGTATAAATAAATTATCTATAAAATATATATAGACACAAACACAAATTCAATCTAGAAACAATTTGCTACGATATTCCACATTGAAATATCATGAGTTTATAACTAACTATTTATTAGTTTAATATTTCAATGTGGGATATCATAACATTGCCGACCCCTTGAGAAGCCGACATCCGCGGTGGCCTACTCTAAGCGGCTTTCACTCACCTTTCAGTATTCAGTGCATGCACCTTAATCCGGCCTATAATTTTTTCAATTATCGACACTGATCCGATGGTAGCCCTTTCCTAGGTTGCCCCTTCCGCTATGTCGACTCTCAACGAGAGCACCAAATGTTAGGTTATAAACTCATGAGGTGTCCATCCCAAAAGGCTTGTCTATTGGGTGGGGTTGCCTCATGAGTTTATAACTAACTATTTATTAGTTTAATATTTCAATGTGAGATATCATAACATTGCCGACCCTTTGAGAAACCGACGTCCGCGGCGGCCTACTCTAGGCAGCTTTCACTCACCTTTCAGTATTCAGTGCATGCATTCATGCACCTTAATCCGGCCTATAATTTTTTCAATTATCGACACTGATCCGATGGTAGCCCTTTCCTGGTCGCTCCTTCCGCTACGTCGACTCTCAACGAGAGCACCAAATGTTAGGTTATAAACCCATGAGGTGTCCATCCCAAAAAGCTTGCCTATTGGGTGGGGTTGCCTCAAGGGTTTATAACCAACTCTTTATTAGAGAGTCGGCGTAGCGGAAGGGGCGACCTAGGAAAGGGCTACCACCAAGAAGAAAGGTGAATGAAAGTCGTCTAGAGTGGGCCACCGTGCGGAAGGGGCGACCTAGGAAAGGGCTACCACATAAAAGAAAGGTGAGTGAAAGCCGTCTAGAGTGGGCCGCCGCGGACGTCGGCTTTTCAAGGGGTCGGCAATGTTACGATATCCCACATTAAAATATCAAACTAATAAAGAGTTAGTTATAAACTCATGAAACAACCTCACCCAATAGGCAAGCCTTTTGGGATGGACACCTCATGAGTTTATAACCTAACACAATTTGATTGATTTGTAGGTCATTTGGTATGTAGTTGATGATAATGGAAAGCTATATGGGGTTTTCTTGCCGCCTGCCAATCAATTATTCAACTCTCTACAAAAGATTGAAAAGTCACATTCTACACCTAAATACGTCCACCGGAGACACCCGCTGCCAATATATCAGTTATTATATATATTATTCACATAAATAAAAATATATATGCGTACATATATTATTGAAAAGACTGCAATAAATAAATATTCTCATATACAATATAAAAATTTTATAAATAAATTATCTAAAACAAAGAATATAAATTTAAAAGGTGTGCCCCATTCTCCACGAAGACGTAGATGAATGGGAATTAACTGAGATTTCGGTCACCGAAGACTTATTACGCTAAAATTTAAAATTATTACACCACACACCGAGACTGATTATGACTAATTATATTGACTCAGCTCGGATTTATTTGAATTGAATATGAAATAGTTTAATATTTCTTTCGTTGATCAAATAAAATGAACATGGATCCTTGGACGTAGATGTTTAACATGACTTGACTAAGTTTTAATATTAAAAAAATGTGATTAGATAATTTTAGGGTAAAGTGCACACAGTTTTCTAGTGAAATATCAAAAGAATTAATAATACATGTGGAAATAAATAGGTACTTACTCTTCTATGTTTTTTTCTTTAAAAACAAATACTCACAAAATCCCTATAAAACAATTAATATGATTCTAACCATATTTCTTATATATAAAATAAAGTTTCATCATGTTTTGTGCATATAAATCAAAATATAATCTATACAAATGAATGCAAATCACGTTATTTAATTTTTTTTAGTCAAATAATGATATTTAATTTTTTTTTTCTTTAATCATTTTATCGTGTCATGTTGTAAAAACTATTTTTGATAAATAAAAATTGGATATTGCCCTTAATTTGAAATTATTCCAAACCCTTTTCTCTTCTTCTTTTTTTCTTTGATACACAAGCTTTTATATCTTTCATAGTATTGGGTTAAGCGTGTATGAGTTAGAGTAGTACTGAGATAGATGAAATAATTGAAAAGTTCTAGTGTGTCAAACTGCTAAAGTTGTGATTCTTTATGTGATTTGCTAGGCGGACCGTAATATATGGACATCAGATCTTAACAGGTAATATTGTCTCTATTAAAAGATAAAATCGTTGGTAGAAAAAGGATAAGACTGATCTCAAAGAGATATCATATAGCACCAACAGTAAGACACGTCTCTCCTTGGAATCATAAACTTAACAACCCGACTTATCTGTATTGTCATAAGTATAAAAAAATAAAGTTACACCTAGGCTAACAGCTATAGTCTTTGTCCTAGTGATAAGCGTTTGATCTTAACAGTTGGTATTAGGTAGAAGTCATGGGTTCGAGTCTCCCAAGAAGTATAATTCTATAATTATTGGCAAGAAATATTGGGCTAAGCGTGCATGTGTGAAAATAATATTGCGATGAATGACCTCTCGGGAAGCTCTAGTATATCAAACTGTTGATGTTTCACTGTTTGATCTAGTTGGCTAGGTGGGACGTAAAAGAGGGATTCCGATGGATGATCTCTTGAGAAGCTCTAGTGTGTCAATTTGCTGACGTTTCACTGTTTGATGACCTCTTGGGAAGCTCTAGTGTGTTGCGCTGTTGACATTGCGATGTTTGATTTGGTTGTCTAGGTCGATCGTAAAATAGGGACAACAAAGGAAAAATATAAAACTGATCTCGAAAGGATATAAAACAATACCAAAAGTAAGGCATGCCCCTGTTTGATATGGTTGTCTATGTAGGCTCTAAAAGAGAGACACCAGAACTTAATGAGTACTATTTATGTACTGGCGACAGAGCTGACGATAGAAAAATGATAAAGACTGGTCTCGAACAGATATGAAACAACACTAGAAATAAGGCATGTCCTTCCCCGGATTCATGGGCTCAACAACCCGGGGCACGCCCTTCCCCGAAGTCATGAGATTAACAACTCGACCATCTGCGCTGACACAAGTATAAGAAAATAAAGTTGCGTATTAGATAACAACTCTAAATTTTGACCTAGAGGTAAACTTTTGATCATAACAACTGATATCAGAGAAATGTTATGAGTTCAAGTATCCCAAGAAGCATATTTCTATACCTTATGGGGGTTGTTGAGTTAAGCGTACATGAGTGAGAGTAATACTGAGATGAGTGACGTTTTAGAAAAATCTGATTAACTGAGTGAGTTTTAAAAGAAGAACATCATATTTTAACAGATATATAAGAAAATAAAGTTGCACATTAATTAACAGTTGTAACATTTGACCTAATGAAAAATGCTTAATCCTAACCACGCGTATCAATACTTTTTGACATGTGATGGTCACTCCAAATGATAGTGGTACAAAATTTAGAGATCACATCAAAATTTGAGACTATATGTAATATATTTTATAATGAAAATTTATCGTGTTTCACAATAATTTGTTTGATTGGAACTGAAATGATAATTAAAATTTTAATATGATTTATATATTTTTTTATACTAATGAATTCATGATAATAATCTTTTATAATTTAATATTAAATAAAACAAGTGTATTTTAAAGATGTCAATTTCCTCATAATCTGATGAAGAATTCGATATCCGATTTGAATGGATGAGTGTATGGAGAGATTTTTTGGATCCGATTAAATAAATAAGTAATTAAGTATGAGAATTTTGGATTTGGAGATAGAGGTGGAGGTGGAGGTGGAGGTGGAGGTGGGTGTAGTAACATTCTATCCATACTCGACCCGAATACCCGATTAAATATATGTGTGTATGTATTTATTATGTTAAAGAAATTTAATTCTAATTTACTTTTGTTTATTTATGGTAGTTGGATGGAACGAAAATTATTATTATTATATAGTTAATGTTATGTTTATAGGATAATAATGTTGGAATAAATTATTTATAATATTTTATTATTTTTTATATGATTTTTAATTTTTTATTCTTTATCTTTAATTTTTTCTTATGGTTTAATAAGAATTTGGTAAAAAAAAATAATTTTATCGAAGTAATTTGAATTTGAAAAAAAATACAATTGTGAATGGTAATAAAGAATTTGAGTAGGGTATTAATGTTCGATTCCTCGGCCGATATGGAATGAAAGTTGAATTTCCAATTCAGATGATGATAGATATGATGTAAATACAATAAATAAATATGAGAATCGAGACACAACAATCTATCCGAACCCAATACATTATCATTCATAGTGCATGTTCATATAAGATAAAAAAAAAAAAATTACGAAACATATGATCAAATTTGGTCAGTATATAAATAAATAAATAAAAACTCATGTTTAATCATATGGTATCGTAGTTAATTTGAATTCGATTTTATTTAATTTCATTACCAATTACACAACAAATGCTCAACCAACACACTAATAGCAAACACCTTATTCGCATCTTTTAAATAATGTTATTAAGGATCGGTATCTTAATATATTATTTTTTAAAAAAATTGCACTATGTCACTTTCTCTTGTAGCCTTGTCAATATTTTCTTTTTTTTTTCTTAATACAATAAATATTCTTCAAAATGGTTTTATAATCATGACTAAAAATAAAACTTAAATTATATTTTATCTATGTTAACTTTATTTTTATGCTTGATTTTTTTATTTTATCTAATTATATTTTGTACTAGTTATGGCCATATTATCTTTAAATTTGCTATATTTTTTATTATTGTTTTAAATGATTTGAGTATTTTTTTTATTTTGTAATTCTACTTATCATTAAAAAAATAACAAACCGATCTCAATCGCTCAAAACCGCAAAAACAAAATTTATATGTAAAATGGCAATCAAAAAATAAAATATAACGGAACTAAAATTAAAGTTGGAATCAAATATTTTTGGAGCTCGATTGGTACAGTCATACCTTATCAGAATGGGTACCGTATAAATCACATGTTGTTTAAATTTTTTAAATATTTTAATACAAGAGGAAAAAAGGACAAGTAAAGTTAAGCGGTGCCGACGGCAGATGTGAAATTAATGTCCACGCACCTAAAATCCAAACCCTCCAACCCAACAAACAAACAACCTAAAACAACCATAGAGGGAGAAAAAAATATGAAAAATAAAAAAAGAAAAAGAAAAATTCGATCCCATATGGGACCCACCACCGGACTCCAACTCGAAATTCAAATCCAATTAATCACGCTGCACAAAAATCCACAAAAGGAAAATTCATTAATTAATATCCAAAACACACAGAGCACACAGTTGATGAGCAGACACGTCAATGAAATACACATTTACCCGCGACTTCCGTGATTTTGGTCCCCATCGACTCAATTACGTCTATTTCATTTTTCTATTTTTTTTTTTGAAAATAAATAAAATTTACTAGATTCCACCAGGAAAAAAAAGGGGAGTATAAAAATAAAATTTACCAGATTCCACCAGGAAAAAAAAAAAAGGGGGAGGGTGGGTAAAACATATTCATTCAGCCCACTGTTTCTATGAATTACCTGTTAATATCTCGAGCTAATATCTTCAAAGATGATCTAACATATTTATATTCATGAAATGATTACTTTATCTCATATCTAAAATTAAAAAAAAAATTATTAATTATATCAAATAAGATATTTTTTTTTCATAAAAATTGACTCATGAAAATGCTATTTTTGCGAAATATTTTTGCTTTAATATATATTTATATGTTAAAATTTTGGGATCGAATTTGGATACTTTTATTGTAAGAAAATAATTGATAGCTTTAATTGGCAAAAAGCACAATAATTTGACTTTGGCAAAAAAATAATTATTAAAATAATTTATTTAGATATCCGATTAAAGAAGGGAAAAAAAAAAGAGAGTGAATTATTTGAAATGTATTCCCACGTCACCGTCATGTGTTTTCCACTATAAATTTGACCCCATTTCTATTCCTCCGGGCACACCAATCTTCTCTCTAGAAATTTGTCTTGCAAAGGATCGATTATGTTGGATTTTCTTGTTGTTTGAGAAGGGTATCTGAGGTTGTAATGGAGGATTCCAAGGGTAAGAAGCGGTTGCGGGATGAGCCTGTGGATCCCGGGGTGGTGGTGGTGGTGGACTCGCCGGAGGTGAAGCGGCTGAGGGAGAATCTCCTGGACAGTTTGGACGACGACGATGATGAGGCCGAGTTCGGTACCGCGAGTTCGGATCTGGACTCGTTCATGAAGAGCTTCGAGAAGGAGATTGCTTCCGACGGCGGAGACGCGGTGGAGGTGGTGGATCTGGTTTCCGGCTCCGAAGAATCTCGGCCGGAGCTGGGGTACTTGTTGGAGGCTTCCGACGATGATCTAGGCCTGCCGCCGACGACGTCGTCTCCGTGCGCGGCGCAGAAATCTGAGCTGGGATCCGATTTCTGGGGGTTCGAACCGGAGATTCCGGGTTATGATTCGGACGGATACGGGTTCGTTCAGACGGAGAACTTTAGCGGCGGTGACAGTGGATATGTAGCCATTGACGGGTTGTTTGACTATTCGGATATGGGTTTAGGGTCGGGTGACTTTTTGTGGAGACCCGAAAGGATGCCGGCCCAATAGTGTGGGCTTCTTCAATGTTTACTGTTTAGGCAAAGAATATTTGTTAATATAATTTTTTTTTTCCCCTTAACTTTGTTTTAGAAATTTTCAATCGTTTCGAAAATTGAAGATGCACTAATATTTTAGGCAACAACTTTAGAGGGATATTAGAGCCAACAAAAATGCTCGAATAGTCATAATAGAACTTCAAACCTCATCCCAAATATAAAATATGCGAATTGCATGTTAATAAAATAGTGCTTTGTATGTAATTGTTTGAGTTTTTTTTTCTCTTTTTAAATTATTTTTTTTCAGAGAATAAGGGGGCAAGGAAGTGCTTGCTTTGTTTCTAAATGAATATTAGTTTACTTGGCAACGCTTTTAATTCCCATAACAAAGAACTTAAGAAATTCTCGTTAATCTTGACAAAATCATCGGTCGATCCAAAGACGTTATACATCTTTTAGAACATGTCAATCGGTAAAATAAAACTTATAAATAAAATAGAAAATGAACATAAATAAGAGAAGACAGAAAGTTGTGACAAAGAGGAGGTGGAGAGGATAAGGTCATGATACTAGCCTTTCCACAATTAAAACATGCATATGTTTAAATATAAAAACTTTTACAAATCAATTTTATGAGTTAGAATTTTTATTTGAGACGATCGTGAAAAATTATTAATTTTTAGGTTAAAAATATTATTTTTTATGATAAATATGAGAAAAGTTAATCCGTCTCACCAATAAATATGTCAAAAGATGAGTACATCTTTTGTGAGACGAGTTCATGCATCCATGTTTATGAGATGGGGTCGAATTCACTCATATATATATAATGAAAGTAATATTTTTATAAAAAAAAAATAATATTTTTGGTTAATCGAATTGAACCAGAGCTTTATCTCACAAATTAACTTAAAAAATCGTTTCACATGTTTTTTTTGTGTAAAACGATAATAATGAAAGAAAACATAAATGGAGTCAGTGGAAATTATCCCATCAATTTATCTAGTTTATGTATGTATGTTATAATCGAATTTGATGCTCTACTTGTCATTGAAGTGCTTAACACTCATGAGCTAGATTTGTCTAATTTAAGTTTAATTATTGATGATTGTAAAAGACTATTGTTTGATGTTCCCGTCTATAGATTTGTTTTATGAAATGATCAGCGAATCAAGCTGCACATGTTCTTGCTATGAGAGTTGTTTCTATGTCTGACCCGATAGGATGAATCTCTCCTAATCCTATTTTTTTATCTGATGTAATTGTCCCTGATTTGGTATGATATAAAAGTCTTGTTTGTTTTTTTCAAAAAATATATATATTTGTATATACTTTATTGTGAGAGAACATATTTTTAGCCCACTTTGGTTAGAATATTAGCTAATTAACGTTCTTGTTGCTTGTTAGAGTTCGGATAGTGGGTGACGATTTATGTTTAACAAATCAGTCTCGATCATTGTTTACCTAAAAACGTGTCTAGATCATCTTTACCTAAAAACGTGGCTAAAAGATTAGTTGATTTTTATTGAAGTTGAAGAAACTTCTTGATTTCCAAATTGCTATTTTTTTTTTAGTATAAATACATGGGCAAAATCCCGGTTCAGTACTAAATATTTGGACACATTCCCGGTTTAGTCTTAAATGTTTGGACGTTCCCGGTTTGGTCTTAAATGTTTCCCAAAAGTTCCCGGTTCAGTCCTAAATATTTATACGTTTTCGGTTTGGTCCTAAATGTTTTCAAAAAGTTTCCGGTTCAGTCCTAAATATTTTTACATTGCCTATTTCATGCCAAATATTTCTCAAAAGTTCCCGGTTTGATCATTCCATCTACTTGTGTGTTAAAACTAACACCGCGTAGTGTTATATAATTTATGATTGAGTTTTATATTATTTATTATATATTTAATATTAAACAAGTTGTAAATAAAATACAAATTTATTAGAGTTTTTATCCAAATTTAAATCAATTTTACACAATGTTCAAAATTAAAATATTAAATTCATGATGCTAAAAAATAAAAACTTAAATAAAATAAACAAAATTTGAGGAATTAAAATTTAATGATGTTATTTCACATTTTTATTAATTTTGTTATATTCTCTTCATGATGGTTGCACATTTAAAAAAAAAATTGGAGGTTGGAAAAAGATATATATCATTTTAAAACTTTTTTTATAATTTAAAAAATTAGTATTTGAAAAAAAATTACTATTAAATAAAACTTAATTTCATATCACTACTTCAACGGTGGTCAAATAATTCATTATATTTTCTCAATTGTTAAGCATAAATATACTTCTCCTGAATTTTTTTTTGAAATTTTCAAATATTTTGTGAAATAAGTAATACTAGTTATTTGCTAAAACATTTGTTTATTTGTTTGCGATTAATAATGTTTTTAACTATAAGATTGCACGGTTCAATTATTTTTTTATTCTATAATTTTATTTTGTATAATTTATATTATATTTTTATTTAAAATTTATTATTATTATTATTATTATCTTTTATTTTATTTAATTTTGTCTTTTGTTTGTAATTTTTTTTTATTACGCTTTGTTTGTAGATGGAAGGACCAAATCGAGAATTTTTGGAAAATATTTAGGACGAAATCTTGAACGTAAAACATTTAGGGCTGAACTGGAAACTTTTTAAAACATTTGGGACCAAACCGGGAACATAAAAACATTTAGGACTGAACCGAAAATTTTTGGAAAACATTTGGGACCAAACCGGGAACATTGAAACATTAAGGACGGAACCAAGAATGTGTCCAAACATTTAGGACTGAACCGGGATTTTTCCCATAAATACATCGGATATCAAATTACGTTTAACAAATTAGTGTCGATCATTGTTTACCTAAAAACGTGTTTAGATCATCTTTACCTAAAAACGTGGCTAAAAAAATTAGTTGATTTTTATTGAAGTTGAAGAAACTTCTTGATTTACAAATTGCTAGTTTTTTTAGTACAAGTACATCGGATATCAAATTACATTAAATTGTAACACTAAAGAATGAAACTGTCCGCACAACCGACAGGACTTGAACATGACTCGAGAAAAAAATAACTAAATCAACCTAAATAAATTAGAAAACTAATCCGCAGTCACCGAAAATCAAACTTGAGACCTCTTGGTCCCAGGGTATCAGTCTTGGCCTAGTGGCCAAGACCTCATTGGCTACAAATTTCTAGTTACCTTCAAGCAAATTGAACTTTTAAGTTCCAATCCAAATTTTTTCAATTTTGCGTGTAACTTTCACTTTAGATTGGCTTTATCAAAAGTTCGAAACTCGAACAAAACATGGGGAAACATAAGTTTTTAAAATCAGATAATACATTTTAATTTGATTTGACCCATCCGGAGCCATAAGCCAACACTCGAATTATATGCATGAAATTGCTACTCTACTAAAACAAAGTTTAATTCAACTCCATTCTCGCGGCATGAAAGTGAAAATACGTTAATTTCGAAAATAAATTAAGAAATTAATCTGTTGATGCATGAAATTGCTACTCTACTAAAACAAAGTTTAATTCAAGTCCATTCTCGCGGTGTGAAAGTAAAAATAAGTTAATTTCGAAAATAAATTAAGAAATTAACCCGTAGTCAGCAGGAATCGAACTTGAGATCAAGTGGCCTGAAGGTCTCATGCCTCAATCTTGGCCACTAGGCCAAGACCTCATTGGCTACAAATTTCTAGTTACCTTCAAGCAAATTGAACTTTTAAGTTCCGATCCAAATTTTCACACGTTTATATATATATATATATATATATATATATATATATATATACAATTTTGCTATCATGCCCACTCACCGTGCCCACCTAATGTGCCCACCATGAGGTGGCACTCAACTATTGGATGTGATGAATTGTGCGTCCAATAGTTGAGTGCCACCTCATGGTGGGCACATTAGGTGGGCACTGTGGGTGGGCAGGATAGCAAAACTCTATATATATATATATATATATATATATATATATATATATATATATATATATATAGTGTTATTTGCACCAAACACCCCTGTGAAATATTGAAAATGCACACTTCACCCCTGTGAAATTTTAATAGACATCTTCAACCCTAACATTTTAACAAATTAGCACACTCGCTCCTTCAGATGAGTGATTGTTGCGCACGCGCCCCTCATGCTACTGGGCAAAAATTTTGATATTTTTTTTTGCACCAAATACCCCTGTGAAATATAAAAAATGCATATTTAACCCCTGTGAAAATAATTTTTAAATCTATTCAACCCATAATACATAATTTTTATTAAAATCTAATTATAAAATATTTAGCAAACACTTTTCATTTTATTAATTTTATTTTTTATTTTAAATTTAAATTTATTATGATTATATAATTATTTTCTAAAAAATATTATTATTTTATCTTTTTATCAATATTTTATTAAACTTTCTTCTTGTTTCCAACTTTTCAATTAAAAATACATTCATAAACGAGATTTAAATACCTAAAATTACCAAAATATTAAATCAAAATGATAATTTCATGCATATTACTTTTCAATTTAGGATTATAGATTTTTGAACCAAAATCTAAATTTTTTAAAATGCATTGCAGAATTTGCATTAAATAATAATACACAATATTTATTAAGATCTAATTATAAAATATTTTTAAAACATTTTTAATTTTATTTATTTTTAATTTTTAATTTAAATTTTTAATTTTTAATTAATTTATTTCTAAAAAAATTATTACTTTATCTCGTTATCATTATTTTATCAAATCACTTCGTGTTTTCAATTTTTTTCATTAAACATGATTCATAAATAAGGATTTAAATATCTAAAAATACCAAAATATTGAACCAAATGATAAGTTCATGAATGTTACCTTTTTGATTTATTATTATATAAGCATATTATTTTTTTATTATTTATTACAAATTGTGCAATGCATATTTTCGAAAAATTTAAATTTAGTTCAATAATATATAGTCCTAAATCGAAAATGCAATATGTTTAAACTTATCGGTTTAGTTCAATATTTTGGTATTTAAAATTATTTAAATACTTGTTTATGAATGCATGTTTAATGAAAAAGTTGGAAACAAGAAAAATGTTTAATAAAATAATGATAACAAGATAAAATAATAATATTTTTTAAAAAATAATTATATAATCATAATAAATTTAAAATTAAAAATAAATTTAATAAAACAAAAAGTGTTTGCTAAATATTTTATAATTAGATTTTAATAAAAATTGTGTATTATGGGTTGAATAGATTTAAAAATTATTTTCACAGGGGTCAAATATGCATTTTTTATATTTCACAGGGGTATTTGGTGCAAAAAAAATATCAAAATCTTTGCCCAGTCGCATGAGGGGCGCGTTCGCAACAATAACTCATCTGAAGGGGCGAGTGTGCTAATTTTTTAAAAGGTTAGGGTTAAAGATGCCTATCAAAATTTCACATGAGAGAAGTGTGCATTTTCAATATTTCACAGGGATGTTTGGTGCAAATAACTATATATATATATATATATATATATATATATATATATAATTTCTTCAATTTTGAACGTAACTTTCACTTTAGATTGGCTTTATCAAAAGTTCGAAACTCGAACAAAACATGGGGAAACATAAGTTTTTTAAAATCAGATAATACATTTTAATTTGATTTGACCCATCCATATATATATACATATATATATATATACATATATATATATATATAATTTCGTCAATTTTGAACGTAACTTTCACTTTAGATTGGCTTTATCAAAAGTTCGAAACTCGAACAAAACATGGGGAAACATAAGTTTTTTAAAATCAGATAATACATTTTAATTTGATTTGACCCATCCGGAGCCATAAGCGAACACTCGAATTATATGCATGAAATTGCTACTACTAAAACAAAGTTTAATTCAAGTCCATTCTCGCGTGAAAGTGTAAACAAAGCCTTTTAGTATGAAAGCAACCACAAGTCATAGCATTAGCACGAATCCCTACGTAACAAAATGGCAAAACAATCAACTTCCACATAAGATTTTTTTTACCTGATAAAAAAAATAGAAACAGGTTCCTATTTGGATATAAGAGTGAAAACATATTTTATTATTGTTATTGTACAAATATTAAAAAAGAGAAGTATGGTAAAAGCACAAAATCCAAGTTTTTAACTTGGTTCTGGATTGCATTGAAAAATATTCAAGTACTTTTTCAAAAGAAAAGCACAATCACACGCATTATTTTTTACATATAAAAACACACATTATACTTGCACAAAGCATCCTAAAGCCAAGCCCACTCTTTATTCTAGCAGACGTTGGATTTGAGGTGCGTGTGAGAATAAAGATAAAAGTCGCCAACAAAGTTAAATGCCCTGATATCTGAATTGTATTCGAAATGAGAATAATTTAATAAAAGTTTCAAATGCTTTGTTTCAAAATTTGTTATTGCTCGCTCCATCGTATAATATCTAAAGAAAGAAGAACACAAGGAAATACCAAAAAATAAAAAATCAGTGGTGAGCTCTAAATAGCCGCATCCGGTTCATTAAAATATACCTCTTTGACTCGCCTCTACCAAATTAAACCATGTTCTACATCGTCAAGCTTTCCGGTTTCTCAACTATCTTTGAGAATGTTTGAAGGAAAGCAGCCAAGTCCGCACCATAGATGATTCTGTGATCGGCGGTCACATTCACCTGAAATGGCACACGAAAATCATTTACCTAATGTTGTATCCCAGAAAAATAATATTACACACAACCACTTCTATTGGGAAGCCCATCGTTTCAATCGGTAAATAATACAGAGATATGTCACAGCTTGACGAGGTGGTTCTTACGAGTTAGGCAGAAGTTCTTTTATTCAATATCCAACATAAAAACCCACTAGCACAGCAGATTTGTCTACTACCTTTACGGCTTTACCCATATGTTGTCGATGATAAAGATTAAAGGATGAGGCGGCAAATTTCTATATCAGGAATAGAGGCCATTGTCTGATTTAATATAGGCATAGCAGTAATTTGCCGCTCTGTACACAGATTGAATGTGATTAAATTCTTCACAACAGTTTTTACAACGTCAAAGTATTGGTGCCTCCTCAAATACTAACTTCCCATTTAATATTCAGGCAAGTCAGTATCTAACAAACATGTCCCAGGAAAGGGTAAAGCTGCACCCAAGTGATTTCCCAGGTCAAACATGACCGGCAAGTAATATATTTGAAATGAATTGTTGTAAATGTGGGAAAAGAAAAGAGCAATGTAACTCAGAGAAAAGCAGCAGGTTGCAGCATAAAAAAGTGATATGCTCAACTATATGCACCATATAGCACAACATCTTTTGATGCCAAATGTTAAACTTACCAGCATCTTGTTTTTAACACTAAAGAATCCATCTTTATCGGCACTGACAGTGGGTTTTGATGCTCCAACAGCCATAATAGCCCCCTGATTACCATCAAAAGTACTTTAAAAATTGCAATACATATCATGTGGACAAAATTTCTCTGGTATGCAATCTCATTTCTCACCTGGCCTGGAGGGAGAATAGCATCAAACCTATCCACTCCAAACATGCCCAAATTTGATAATGTGAAAGTCCCTAAGGTTCAAAAACCATTTATAACTCGGTAATCACACAACTATGAATCTCAAAACCGTACATGACCTTGTTACAAGGATTTTTAATATTGAAGTACCTGAATTGTATTCATGGGGCTGAAGTTGCTTCGCACGAGCCTTTTCCACAAGCTCCTTCCATTTTTTAGACAACAGATAAAGATCCATCTATATGAAGCAAAGACAAGTCAAAATCATCAAAAACTTCAATGTTTCTTAAGCTACTGCTAACAAGGACGGGGTTGATCAAATTTCACTCCTATGTTACCTTGTCCGCGTCCTGAAGAACCGGGGTGATCAATCCACCATGAATCGCCACAGCGACTGCAATATTTATATTGCTATTGTAAGTAAAACTTTTCCCATCTTTGCACGTTGCGTTCACCACAGGATGCTGAACCAACGCCATAGCCGCAGCTTTTGCTAACAAGGCCGTCATGGTCACACCCTTCGGCTTCACCTATCATAGTGGATAAAATTGCAATATTTGACTCATATTTCCACTTACATAAGTTTTCTATCCGACTTATCATAAATACAAAATTATTTCCCAATTCACAACAATTCATACCATAATCCAAGAATTTAACTCCCATTTCAGTTTGTCTACTGTTGACATCACTTCTTCTGAAAGGTTATATGACTTCCATAAAGAATGCAACGAATGCATGCCACATGGCCACTACTCAATTAAATTTACTTGAATCTTTGTAACAAATAAGCTAAGATGATTGATTTTAATCAAATGCTTCAACGACTAGGGATCGATCTAAATAATCATGCTAATTCCAACAGGGTAACTTCTAATAAAAAAAAAATATGTACCTTTTCATAGAGAGCATCGAGGGCATCAGTACCAACAGGATATCCAACTCTGAAAGTGGGCACACTCAAACTCTCCACCATATTCTTCGACACTGCAGCCTGCATTGTAGTGAACGGCACCACACTCGATCCAGGAATCTCCGGAAAACTAGCTGGAGCCTTTGGCGGAGATGCAGGAGATGGAGCAGCAGCAGCAGCAGGCACGGCCACATTACTCTTCGGGATGGTAGTAATTCCTGCAGCCTTCTCCACATCCTCCGGCGTTATCCTCCCAAACGGACCCGTTCCCACGATCTTATTAATATCCACCTTATGCTGTTTGGCCAATTTCTTCGCATAAGGTGTTGCCACCAACTTCCCCGGAGTAGTGGGGGCAGTAGCCACTGTCTGAGCGGGAGCTGGTGCAGGAGCAGGAATTGGAACGGGAGCAGAATCCTCGACTTTTGGAGCTGAACTGGCGGGAGCTCCAGTCGAATGCGACGCGGCTTTAGCCTTGGCTTCAGCGATTTCATCCTCAGTTTCAGCCAATAGCCCAATCGGCGAGCCAACCGGAGCCGTCTCACCTTCATTAACAACAATTGCAGCCAAAATGCCATCGTAGAACGTCTCCACATCCATATCGGCTTTATCAGATTCCACGACGACGACGGATTCCCCCTTGGAGAGCATATCGCCTTCGGATTTAATCCAGCTAACGATCTTGCCCTCGGTCATGGTAGAGCTGAGAGCAGGCATGAAAATCTCACGGATCTTGGCGCGCACGGTGGGAATGCGAGATGAGGAAGACTTAGGTCGGAAGAAGAAAATGGAGGGGAGTAGAAAGGGAGCGGTGGAGGAGAGTGAGGATGAGGAGGAGAGCGACGGGGCTTTGGGGCACACAAGCGAAGCCATGGCGGCGGCGGAGGAGGAGGAGCGATGGGTGATCGGGAGTGGAGTGTGGGAGATGGGATTGTATAGTGGTTGGGGTGGAGAAGACGAGGAACACTTCGTTCGGACTTGGCATCGACTTCTCCGCCTACCTGCACCAAATGGTCCCACAGGATAAACATGTCAATTTACTTTGTAAAATTATTTTTATTCATTTTTATTTTTAGTATCACAAATTCAAATGATTTTTTTTTTTTGTTTTATCAAATCTAAAACAAAATATATATATATATATATAATATAATAAATTCACATAATCCAAATATAAAATAAAAACACTATATAAAATCAAAAAACATGAATGTCAATACCCCATGAATCCCTAAATTCAACAATAAACAAAGATAATAAACTAAAATTACATGTTGAATCAGTATTTCAGATCATTACCAGTAGAACTGTTAGACTTGTGTGTGTCTCTAAACTTTGATTAGGCCCCTGCTTCTTTGTTATTCTTCTTGGATCAGGCCCTGAGTTGGTATGTCATTTGGGCTCTCAAAGGCGGTTGGAAAAGCTGTTACATTGGATAGTTGGCAACCGGATACCAAACCAGCTAGTGCATGGATTGCTTTGATTAGTGTATATGCTACCGGTTCCTAAAGTGGTACTATGAGGAGCTGGAAACTTCAAGGAAAGGGAGATCTCGACACATAAGAAAGGAATACACACAGAGCAAAGAAGAAAGGAAGAGAATCAATTCGAAGATAACAGAATCAAAGAAGCAAGAATAGGAGCCAAGAGTTTGATTAAACTTGTTGTATTCTTGGTTGTATTCTGGAAACACTGATTGTAGTTGATTGATCTTCATTATTGGTTAATCAATAAAAAAAAAAAATGGTTATGGTGTTCTTCCGTGGATGTAAGCCTGCAAAGATGGCTGAACCACGTAATCACTAGTGTCATTATCTTGATTACTCAAATTGCTTGCATACTCAAGGTTGTGTTCTGTGTTAGTTCATGTTGCTAAATATTGGTGAATTCTTGATATTTGTTGTGTGATTGCAATAAGGAGGTGATCGAGATATAATAAGAAAGTGAGTTATACTTCAGAGTGTTAATAGATTTCATTGTTTCAATCTACAAGAACAAATAAAGATAATGAACTACATTGTACAAATCATGCATTGAAATTTGATTGATGAATTTTGAAAGAATTTCATGCGCTTCCTTCAACCCTAATGCTTAATCAATAGCAAAGAGAACGTGTACGTTGAAGCAGGAATTTTGATATATATATCCAGTGGTTAATATAGGGGAAAATTTCGGTTCAGTCATACATATTTGATCATTTTCCCATTTCAGTTATAAATGTTTAAACTTTCTTTTGGTTCAAGTCATAAATATTTTAAGGTTCTCGGTTCTGTCTCAAATACTTCCAAAAACTGGCCGGTTTAGTCCATATGTCACCTTGTTTGTTAAAAATAACAATGACAAGCTAATCAAAAACCCAAAAAAATGACTGGTTTAGTCCTTCTATCACTTTGTTCGTTAAAACTAACATTGACAAGCAAATAAAAAGCACAAAACCAATATCACAAAGTTTTAATTTCATTCTCCAACATTTTTTTTCTTTCTCGACACACTATCTGTCCATCAACAAAGAGAACTCTGTTTTCTAAAACGAACCATGTGGAGCTACTGCTTCTTTCACAAAGCCAGGTTTGTGGACTTCGTCTCTCACATTTTTTTCTCATTGGACTGGGTCTACGAAGACCATTGTCTATTACAATATGAGAAAATTTTCATGCATAGGTTTATTAAAAAATTGATTTTTCTATATTTTAGCTCAGCGTTGATAGTTACTTGTTTGTATTGTAGGCTTTGGTATACGATTTTCCACCAAAAGATCTTTAAAAGAAGTAGTGGCAGTTGAAGCATTATCCGGTAGTAAATTCCTAGTGAACCGTTAATTCAAACAAATTTTATATACAAAAAAGCCGAAGATATATACATGCTAGACAATACATCGTTGATTTCATTCCAAGAGGGAAAGATGAAATTGAAATAAGAAAAACTTGTGTGAGTAAGAAAGAAGAAACCGATCAATATTTAGAGTGTTACACAAATTAAGGATTTAAGATTTCAGTTTTGAGCTTTAAAGAGGGGTTATCGTTAGTTTTAGGCCCCGTTTGGTTTCAAAAGTCAGGCCAAAAAAGCATTTTTTTAAGTGTTTTTCAGTTAACAAGGTGTTTGGTTGACCAAAAAAGTGCTTATATAGCACTTTTTTGAGTCAAAATTAGAGCTTTTTTAAAAGCCAAAAATTGTAACTTTTAAAAGCATTTATTTTAAAAAATCTCTACAAAATCCAAACGGGCTCTTAATGAGCAAAGTGGCGGAAGGACCCAAATCAGGCATTTTTGGAACATTTGGAACGAAACCAGGGATATTGGAATATTTAATACTGAACCAGAAGAAAGGCCAAACATTTAGGATAGAACCCGAATTTTTCCTGTTAATATGCATATCCATAAATATTTGAAAGCACAACTTTAACAAAAATTAGGGTGAATTCTCGGTTTAGTCCCATATATTTGACCATTTTTCCGGTTAAGTACTAAATATTTTGATGTTCCTTGTTTAGTCCAAAACTTTTCAAAAATTAGTCCGAGTTGATCATTCCGTCAATTTAATAGTTAAGATTAACAAAAAAAGACTTGATTCAGTCCTAGATGATTGACTCTTTTCTCGGCTTGGTCCTAAATATTTCAGAGTTCCCGATTTAGTCCTAACTGTTTGTAAATTTTGATTGAGTTGGCTCTTCCATCGATTTTGACCGAGTTGGCCTCAAAATGACTAAATCGAAATTATGAAAAATCCCTTATTGAAAAAATTGAAACCATAATTCTAAATAATTTTAATGGCAAGAAAAAAAAAATCTACGAACAAGAATACGAAAGTCAACCAAATAACGACACATATCTATATAAAAAAAAGTGATTTTAAAATTTTATTTTTTTTGAAAAAAAGCCTAAATTTATATAAATGTACGAATCCGATAATAAGAAAATGTGGTTAGCGTATGAAATAGAAAGCCATATTTAACTAATAGAGATAACTTTTATACAGTAAAAGAGTCAGTTTCATTCTCAAATTTGAGCCAAATTTATGAGTATGATAGCAATGAGAAAGAAATTTTTTTCCCTGCTCGAATTAGATTAGAAATTAGCGCATCTGATTTGAGTTTTGAATATTTTAGTGATATGATTATCATATGTTATGTTTATGCTTAGTTTTAGTCGTTAAATTGACAAAAAGACTAACTCAGTCAAAATTTATAAATGTTTAGGACTAAATCGGCAATGTCGAAACGTTTGTGACCAAACTGGGAAATTAAGAAGCCAAATATCTGGGACTAAACTGTGTTTTTTACCGTTACATATCATGTATACTGTTAGGTTTAACGGTTAATTTGACGGAAGGACTAATTCGGTCAACATCTGTAAACGTTTAGGACTAGTCAAAATATTTGTGACTAAATCGAGAAAGGAACCAAATATTTGGGATTGAACCGGGTTTTTTTCCCAAAAATTAAGTTAAAAAAAACACAATTACTATTAAAAAAACATTAATATGAAAAAATGTAAGGAACCTTGAGATGAGATATCGGATTCCCTATTCTTGCAAGCTAAAACAGATATGGAAAAAAGAATCATATGCATTAAATTGAAAAAAAAAAACAAGAAAAAATTTTTTTGAGAGGAGAAAACGAGAGAACGAACATTTGGGAGAGTTTTCGGGATCGCGTACGGCGTGAGGAGAAAGCCAAGAGATAGATTCAAATTACTGATTCCATTCTTCTCTTATAGCGATGACAACAGGATTGTTGGGATAGAAATGAGAGAGATATAAGAAATTAGGGTTAACGGAGAAAAGAATGACTCATTTACCACTTGACCCAATCCGGTACTTGTTTTACCTATATTGACTCTTGTTTTTCCCATAAAACATCAAAAAACACCTCATAACTTTTAAAGATCATACTTAAAGTACACTTTTAAAAAAAATCAAAACAATCTATAAAAATTTTACAGAACCACATAATTTAATTTTTTTTCATTTATAAAACATTAAATAAACATTTTTAAATTACACGTCCAAACAAAACCTAATTCAATATAGCAGATTAATTGTTTTTTTTATATATAGATTTTAAAGGTGGATGTATGGATTTGAGATGACGGATTCTGAATTCAATTCATATCAAGTTACGTGAAATTGTAATTATAATGAGTTTGAAATGGCACTATGACAAGAATGGTGCATCGAAATGGAATAATGTATTAATGTAACTAATTTTGTTGTTCTATTCTCGTGTAAAATTATATATTTACACTTACAGTCTAATAAAGTAATAATGAACCAGAATAACTATCTTGTCTTGGTAATTTTAATGAATGGACAAAACTATTCTTTTGTTTTGTTCAATAAAAATTATTGTAATAAATTCTATGAATAAAAATTATTTTAGAAAATTTTAATGAATATATGGACCCGAATCAAGGCAGCCCATAGTTAACGGACGGAACTTCCAGGCCAATAATTTTATGAGATTCCCTATTTGGGCCTCATTAATAATCCTCAACAATTTGACTTTTTAAAAAAATGAGTAGGCTCATAATTTTTTAATAAAGTTTTGAGTCAGTTTTCAGATTGGTTGTATGGTTAATCTGATTTGTAAACAAGTACAACTCATATATTCTTACGATTACGCAGAAAATGTAGGATTCATTTATTGTATGTGAAAGGAAAATGTGTCCCCGATAATAAACATAATTTCTAGTCACTTATTTCTTTTTAGAATTAAATTCTAAATATAAGTTTTGCCTTTTTTTAACTCTTTTTTATCCATAATTATATATATAGATTGTTATTTTTTATCAAGTGATATGATATCTTTTATTTGAAGAGATTTTGAACGAGAAAAATAGCAGAGCTTTCACAGAAAGCTAAAGAAGAATTCTAAAGACCAAGCAATCAAAGATCACATATTTCGGTCGAAGAATTCTCGCCGATTTCTGGTGTAGTTCGACATGTTTGGAAACACTCGAACATAACATCATGGTCACTTCATTTTGAAGATCTTTTGAGCTTATCCTGACGGTTGTGTTTCTGTTTCTCACCCACTTATTTTTCTATATTCTTATTATAGTTTTTAGGTTGTAGTTTTAATATCTCAATTGTTTGAGATATTTGATTTTTATTTTACACTCTATAGTTTTTCGTTTTCAATCTAGTACTGAATTTAGGGTGTTGTTAGGATTTCTCAATGTGTTGAGAATCTAACTTTGATAGGTTTACTAGGATTGATTTTTGTAATTTAACATTATTTTGTCTCACTCTTTCTCAGCTTGGTTTCTCAAGTGCCTAAATCCACCATTTCCACTACATGTAACTGTTTTGATTTGGTCTTCTCCTCTTTCTCTGCTTGGTTCCTCGAGAGTCGAGCCGATTTTCCAAGTGCCCAACTTCACCATTCCACTACTTGCATTGTGGGTCTTGGAAGTTGTTGACCGATTCTTTGCAGTTCTTGTAGCTTTATTGAGCTTTAATTCACTGAGGCTCATCATTAAAATTTTTATTGGATTAAATAATAAATTAATGACACAAATTAATTTATGGGTAAAACAAACATATAAAATTTGTACATCCAAGACATTCTTGTGTGGTTGCACAAAGTGCTCTAGTGAATAAATTGCATGATTTTATGGATCATGTGTGCCAAGCATTCAACTGCGTTGTGAAACCAATGGTCCATGTTTTATACCCGCCAACTTAATAAGTCATCTGTTTTGCATGTTGGATCATAAATCCAACGTTAGGCATATATTTAAATAATTATGTATTATGGACTGTCAAATACGGTTAGCTCATAAAAGTAATCTAAATAAGGTTTAAGTTTATTTGGGTTTTAATGTATCTAATAGAGTATGGACCTTTAATGTGTAGATATTAGCGGTCTTTTCTATTTGATTGATAAGCTGAAATAGAATTTCTATATATAAATAAAGGGTTATGGACCCCGGATCACATGACGACGTCATACTATACCATATTCATCGATAGTTAAAGAGCCTGAGAGAATTTAAAAGATTCTCAAGGCAAATTGTGTTGATCTGAAAGACCAAACTATGTAGATTTACATGAGTATCAATTGTTGTAGTGACCCTTACCTGAATCACCTACTAAACAGAACTTAGGCATGCAATTAACTTAATTAAACAGATATCAGAATAAACTTGCGGAAACCATAAACAAATACAATCACAAGGAAAGGAATCTGTAATTTATCCAAATATTATACAACCAAATCGAATAGCTGTATCAACCCAAAACAACAGAAATAAAACCTAGACGAAGCTCCAGCTGGCCAACCACTGCCTAGCCCCTCTTTGATCCACCCGCCTCGTCCAATCGCAAACCTGCCCCATGAAATAGGGTGTCCAGAATACAGAGTACGAGACGTGAGCATAAAACGCTCAGTACGAGAGTATGAGTATACATGCATGCAAAGTGAACTCCCTATAAACTCGAGGTCAAGGATCAGATAACAGAGACAGATCGGGCCCTGGTATGTAGCATGTTGTGCCGTCGCTTCAGGAGGTGGCTCCCATACCATAATACCAGTGGATATGCCGGACCCAAATCGATGGAAGTCCAACCACTAACAGGATAGGAAAAAACCTTACTAACAGACATCTCGAAGGAGATAGCTCAGTATGCAAATGAATGCAGCATAAATCAATGACATATAAACTATGCAGTCACATAATACATGCATACTCATTCAGGATATCTCGAACAGTATTTTCGTACTTCAAATACTAGGTAAGTGCTATCAGCCCTAGGTCCACGCCTATAATCCGCGCTACACTGCCAAATGATACTACTATCATTAAAGCGTTCTAAAAGCCTTAACTAAGCTAAAGCATACTTCTAAATATTTTTAGGAAGCAAAAGCTATACCTTCGTCTATCGTTAGCCCTTTGATGTCGATGCCTCCAGAACTTGGGCACAACTCTGCTATGACTTCCGAACGCCTCGACGACTCCCGGGTCAAGCCTAGAAAGGCTAGAATAACTCAAATACGACTAGAATAGAGAGGAAATCCGGAATTGGCAATTGAAAATGAATTCTCGGCCTTCTATTTATAGACAACGATCGGAGCCTCCGAACCTCGATCGGAACGTCCGATCCTGCCATCGGAGCTTCCGAAGATCCTGATCTGCCACGTGTCAAAATATCACTTGTTGACTTCGGATAGGGGTGATCGGAGCTTCCGATCTTGCCACACGTCATGCCTGACGTAATACCATCGGAGCTTCCGATCCTGCATCGGAGCTTCCGATCCTGCATCGGAGCTTTCGATCGTGCCTTCGGAGCTTACGATCCGTCCGATACCCAATTTATTTAATTAGCATTAATCCTTTAATTACTCAATTAGGGTACGGGCTACTACAATTGTTATGCATTCAAGTACGCTCCTGCTACAGTTTATTATTTTATATTCTTGATTATTTAATATGATGGACACTGGAATTATATTATATGATTTTTCCAACAAGTGGTATAATAGCGAATCATGTTTAAATCATTGAGATGCGGTTTATATATGATTTGGTCTAATCGAAAACATAAAATATTTTTTTTAAATCTATGTCGAATTTCAAGTCCAGATTTTATTGTTTATTATTTTTTCGGATTAAAAAAATGGGGGATTCGGAATTTTCGAATTAGGGTTTTAGGACCGCCAAAATTCGATTAATTCAGCCGACTTACGGCCACTCTCCGGTGGCCATTGATGAGGCGAAACATTGCCCGTGTCCAGGCATCTCATATAGTACAATTTATTGGTCGGTAGCCATCGCATAATGGTTGGATTTTGAAGCCAAAGTTTCGCCTAAAACCGAAGATGAAAATCTTTGGCCAACATTCAGGCTATCATAGGGACGATCAGGACTGGTGATGTTGCCGTGGTGGCAAGGCCATCTTAATGAGTTTGGAGGCCCTAGGCTAATTGTTAGGGTAAGGTTTTATATAATTTTTTTATTAATAGAAATATTACATAAAGACTAATAAGTAAATGAACATAATTATCATCCATATCTAATTTAATAAACAAATATGCTACATCTTATTAAATTATAATTATTTTCATAAGTTAAATTTAATAACTTCTTGTGAAGCCGGAGACCCTATCTAAGGGAAGCCCTAGGCTACCACCTAGGGTGCCTCCTCCTAGAACCAGGCCTGTGTGGTGGTCGCCTACATGTGTACTGTCATTGGCCGGTTGGAATTGGTCGGAGGAAAGGCGGCTGCGGGTGGAGGAAGATGATGGGTTAGGGTTTCTTTTTTTCGCATTTTTTATTTTTGAAAATTAAAAAAAATCAAAAAATCATGAAAAAAATAGAAATTTCAGATTTTTGAGAAATATTTCTAACCAGTCACATATTTTTTGGATGAAGTTTAATTCGGTTATAAGTCCATTTTGTTTTGGATTTTAAGGATATTTTAGTTTTAAAGATTTAAATTTTTAATTATTCAAATAATGATAAGGTTATTTTGATATATTTTAAAATGATTTTATGAAAATTAATTTTTTTTGAAATATAAAAAATTTCGTGTATGTAATTTTTATGAGTGTTAATAGGTCCAAAGGAAGGTTAATATTTAATATGGTTACATATGCATTTGTGGGGGTAAACATGTGGTAGTTATTCGGTTTCATGTGAATATCGGCTCAAATAAAGATTGTTTTTGCCATGATATTTACTATCAGTGTTCGGTATCCTATTATTAGGTTTGCATTATTTCAATTTATTGATTATTTTATATGTATTCAATTTATCGGGTCAATATACATGGGTCCGTTAATTTTTAATATACGGGCATCCAACCCAAAAATAATTACCCATGACCAGTTAATTGTTTGATTTGCCTGCTAGTGGGCATAGTCCGTAAAGTCAGTGGTTAAATAATTGAATTTGACCAAATTATTTAAAATTTAGTTTTTAAAAAAATGGTCAATTTCTTTGATATTAAATTTGAATAAGTTAAGGTATATATATTTTGAGATAAATTGATTGAAGCAACATATCACCAAAGTGATATATCTTGTGAAAATTAATTTTTTTTGGAATATGAAAGGTTTTGTACATGTAACTTATATAAATAATTAATCGGTCCAAATGAAGATTATTATTTAACAGAATTACACGTGTATTTGTGGTAATCATTACGTGATTATTATTCGATTTTACATGTGAATAAAAATCGGTCCAAATGAAGACTTATTATTTGATATGTTCTTATGATCTGTTTTTTATTAGTGCACCGAGATATCATTTACGAGTTAATATCATGTCCAAATATAGAATATTAATGGAGTGTCCAGTATCTGAGGATTACCTTTATTTGAATTTATTATTATTTATTTTGATATTTTTTGTGAATATGTTTAATTTATTGATAATTTTTTGTTTAGTTATGAATACTCCTACTAGTTTTACTATCAACATCAACTTAATTCTTACTTTTATAGATGGTAATTATTTTAAGTGTGGAAAATGTAATGTCTTGATAGTTCTTGGAATAACTGATCAAAGACATTGCACTATATAAAGACCGGTCAATGTCTCCTGGTGATCGGAGCCAGAAACTCAATTGACCACTGTAAGTTTTGGATTCGTTTTTTATTTTTTTATTTGTTTTTAAACTCGAAGCCTTTTCTCAACGTTTACAAGAAAAAACTTGAATTAGAATATTTTTTATGGGCAATATGGTTTTTTTTAATGTTTTATATTTTTTTCTTATGATTTTAATCCTTTATTTTCTTTATGTTTTGTTGCAGCTTTAGAGCTTGCCATTATCTGTAGGCTGTAGGTGATCGTAGTGGATAGAGTGCTGAAAGCATAATAGATATATTTTGTTTTGTTTCATTCTATTTTCTTGCATGTGAGCTTATAAATTAGAGTTATATATGCTATGGGCGGATGGAGGGGGTTGCAAGCCTGGGTATAACCTAGGCCTGATTTGGCCCAAATTATATATATATTATTTTTTAAACCAAATTTTTTATGTTTTTAGCTTAAAATGATTATAGCCTAGTCCATAATATTTATTATTTTTGATATATTATAAAAATTTTATAAATACATTGATATTTCAAAAATTTTAACCACTCTTTAATTTATTTTTGGCTTTGCCCCTGTATGCTACAACCTACATGTACAATAGTTAAAATCAGTTACTATTGTCAAAACATGAAACGCATAATTAATGTTCATGATTTATTTAAATAAAAGGATTTAATTAATATAGCGTTTCTGTTAAGTTATTTTTCTGAACTAAGTAAATTAACGTATTTTTAATAAGAAAAAAGCAGTAATTATATTAAAAATTAAAAAAAAAAACGAAGGGAAGTTAGAGAACTACAATATGTAGTTTGAAAATAAATCAAAAATACAAACCACGACCATATCGTATGATTTTTTTAAACTCGCCTTTATTTAATTTACCAACTAATTAATAACTAACTGGTTTTATTAAATTTGATCACGAAATTTCTTTTCCATTGCGTTAATTCGAATTTTGAATCAGATAACTTTCTTGTATAATATATTATTGGAGTTGTGCATGGTCGTGTTTGGATTGATGGATTTCAAATCAACGAATTTCGATTATAATTTTATTTATTTAAACTGAAATAATTCATGAAATCTTAAATTCAAACATTAATTAATTATACATTAGTGATAGAAAAATAGAACAATTGTTTTAAAAAATATAATTATTTGATTGACATGAAATTCATTTTAATTAGCATGAAATACTATATAAATACGTAAATAATTGATGCTTAGTTTATGGTTTTATATTTCTCAAAAAAGCAAAAATACATTTAAATAATTTAAAATTAATCGATCCAAACACAATGGGAGAAAAATTTTATTTAATCTAGGAAACAAAACCATGCAAGGGCACACGTCATGCATGACCACACCACCTTTGTGCTCTTAGAATTAATAATTGAAACGCAATACAATAAGTGGGTGTTGTTGATCTTAATGATTGTTTCTTAAGTGAAAATTTTTATATATTCTGAGGGTAATTTAAAGCAAAACATAATGTCACTCCCGGATTTTTATTTGGTTTTATGTCATGTGGATTTAATATTATGATAGTTAAAATACATGTGCACCATGTTAAAATTTTCGGATATGATCTTACTATTTAATTATTTCCTCTATGAACTTTTTCTGAAGACAAATGTATATTTTTTGCCATTACATGATCTAAAATTAAGGGTTTTCAGGAAAAAAAGAATCGGTCAATTCTCTTTAACAAATTATAATAATTTTTAATATTATCTTTCTACATACATATGAAACGCATCTAACTTACGAAATTTTGGCTTAATTAATTTGCTAATAAATAATAATAACCTTGAAAAGGTCAAAATATGAAAAGAAGTCATTTTTGTCTTGTTATGTGAGTCATCAAATCTTCACCAGATCTCAACTATTAGCTTTGATTTAATGTGCTCGTGTCATCACTCATCTACAGTCCTACATAAGCCACAGTCATACATAAGAATAATGTGTAAAGAAAAAAAAACGTCGGTTCAACGAATCAAACTCTTTACCTTTGATCAAATGTTTATTATTTTATGGATCATGCTACGTTACAAATGAGATTACACGTTTGATTGTAAAATATATTTAAAATTACAAAATTATTTTAAATATAATTTTAAAAGATTTTTTTAAATAAAATATAAAAATAATTTTATAATTTCAAATACAATTTTTAACTCAATTTATAATTCTCATCGTACATATAACATTTTCCTTATTTTATTTCTCAGTCTTTGGCTGGTGTGTACCATTTTGTCGATTAAATTTGAATCATGGTCGAGGAATCAAATATTTATTTATAATAACATTTTTACGTAACTTATGTTAAAATACTGAATATTTTTCAAAAAGTCAAATCGTAAAACTTTAGTGAGAGCATCATTTATTTTAATTTTAATAGAAAGGTTTTAACAAGTGGCAGCGCCTAAAAACAGCCACGCTTAACAAATAACAATGTAATTGAGCTCTAAACCAAGCGCGTTGGATTCTTTGCCAATTGAATTTCCACCACTTGAACAATTTTATTTTTTTTATTTCCTTAAAAAAATTAATATTCTTTAGTTTATTTTTTTTAAGAACATATGTACATCGGGTTATTTAAATAAATATAATAAATTTAAAATTTTTTTTAACAAATATCACAAATTTTAAAATTTTAAAAAAATATAATAACGTGAGGTTTGAGACCCCGCTCCTCATTTGTTATTTTCGAGGAGTTAGGGTTTCAAATCCCAACTCTTCATTGAATATACATTTATATTTTATTCTTATATACATATATATTGAATTTTATCATTATTATTTATTGGTTTTATATTTACATTTATAGTTGTTTTACATGTTTAAAAAATATATTTTGTTACTCTTCGAATTGATAGATAGACATTTGTTTTTTTTTAATTTATTAATTACATGTTTGAAAAGTGACGAATCTAATTAATAATACTTTTTAAAAAACGAACGTTATTAATATTTTAGATGTTTGAAATTTTACAATAATGTAGAACTTTTATAAATTTATAATATTTTGATCAATGATATTCAATTTTAAAAAAATATCAATTAACCAATAAATTAATAAATTATTATTTTAAAAATTATTTTTTGATTGAATGAACGTGGTTTTGGTTATATATGTTTATTTTCATAGATTTTTATAAGAGTTTTTCTAAAAAAATTATAATTTTAGTAATTTATTAAAACTATTAATTTAACATATCAATTCAAGTCGAGACTAAAAAAAATTTATCTTTTATAAAAATTATTAATTTATCAAAAATTAAATTTATGAAAGTTTATTTTATCATTTTATTTAATTCTAAATTTTATAATAGAAAAAACATATATGCATATAAAATCTAAAAATATTTTTATAATTATTAATTATGAATATAATATTTTTCTCAATCTCGATAAAATACTCTTATGTAAATCTATGAAATTTAATAAAACACAATTTTCTTATATAATTAATCTCTATATTCATTTTGAATCATAGATACTTTATAAATAATAATTTATTAATTTATCAATTAATTAATGCATTTTAAATTAATAAAATATCATCAACGTTATATTATTAATTTATAAAAGTTCAACTGCAATATTATAAAAATTTTAAACAACTAAAATTTTTTAAATCATAACAATCGCTTTTTTTAACATGCAAAAACAATTAAATCTGTAAATATAAAACTAAAAAATAACAATGAAAAAAAATGGATATTATATATATAATATATATATATATATATATATCTCCCTATATATAAAGAATCTTCCCCTTAGACACCATATTTTTATTTGTCGAAATTGTCCTTATGTAATATAAATATTACACTTTTACTTTTTTTTTTTTTTTGAAATTTTGATATTTCAAATTTCCATATTTTTTCAATAAATTTTAAATTTATTTTAATATTATTTTATAAATGAAAAAATTAAATATTATCGAAAAAATAATATTTATACATAACATACAATATTATATATATTATATGATTTTATACACACGCAACGCGTGTGTGCGATTATGCTAGTATATATAATATATATGCTATGAGGAGTAGGGGTTTCAAACCTCAATTTCTCGAAAATAACAAATGAGAAGTCGGGGTCTCAAACCCCAACTCTTCAATGAAGTGGGGTCTCAAATCCCACGTTATTATATTATAATCGTGTGTTTAATTTTTACTGTATACGAACGATCAAACATATACAATTAAGGACGGTTCTAAGTTAGAGCAGACTAGGTTATCACTCAGGGTTCATCTTGAAAGTAGTCCCTATTTATATATATATATATATATATAATTAGTTTTTAAAATATTATCTCAATAATTTTGATTAATAAAAAATTATAGAACAAGATAAAAAACAAAACAAAAGTCTAAAACATTCATCAATCAAGGGTATGACAAAATGGTTTTTGAAGGATGATATTAGGTGATTCTATCTATGCTATAAAAGGAAAAAAATCCTCAAAGATTTCATTTTTTCCTGCAAAACAAAATGATCATCCAATCATATTATATATAAATAAAATACATTGGAAAATGTTTCTGATCATGTAACATAATATAAAGTCATATAATATCTGGTTTAAATTATGGGGTGTGCTGTATCGTCCAGCTCAACCCACTCCGCTCTGGCCAACCCGCAGTCACACACGTAGCTCCATAGTTAAAAAAGAGAAAGGACCACAAACATCACTCTCACGCTACAGCGCGTGTCTCCCAACCTCCTACAAAAGGTTGATTAAGATAACAGAGGGCCACGGTGGGCTCCTACCACCAATCCCAAACAAGCATCTCTTTGAGCTCCACGTTACCACTTCTCTCACTCTGTATAATGGCACCAACCCCACTGCCCTTTCTCTACTACCATCAACATTTTTAGCCCCCATGTTTTGCTCTTTGTTTGCCTCTGTGCCTCGATAAGATTCCCTTTTTCTTTTCTTTTTTTTCTTCCTGGGATTGGAGATTTCTTGCCTGGGATGGAGGGGGCGAGCAGTTGTGTGACGGCGCCTTTTGTCATGAAGACTTATCAGATGGTGAACGATGCGTTGACGAATGCTTTGATCACGTGGGGTTGCGGGAACAACAGCTTCATCGTTTTGGATCCGCTGGATTTCTCGCGGAAGATTTTACCCGTCTATTTCAAGCACAGCAATTTCGCTAGTTTCGTGCGCCAGCTCAATACATACGTGAGTGATTCGTGAGCTTCGGGGGGTTTTTTTTTTTTTTGTGTCGGGTTTCATTGTTTCTGCGTTCGGGTGGCTTTTGCTGGGATTTTCGATTTTTAATCTGTGGTTCGTTTGTGGGACTTTGTTTGCTTAGTTTTGTTCTTTACTAGGAGATTTTTTCATCTCGGTCAATTGATACCGGCATGGATGAACAGTGGGAGAGCGTCTCTGTTGCTCTCAACTTCGGAAAATCATATATTTTATAAAATTATCATTGACTGAGAAACATTGATTAGCTGCGATTCCTTTTTGGGTTTTCATTAAGTTTTTTTCTTTTTGGTATGGCAACAACTTGGCCCACACTTACTAACCTCCCATTACCATTTGTATTATTGGAATTGGTGCAGCCGAACCGAGTTTGGTTCACTTGCCAGATTGTCTACTTGAAGCAGTTACTTGAGAATTATTTGACTTTTTTTTTTTTTTTTTGCCATCTTTAGTCCATCAAACAAAATATGTCAAAATGAGTATATGCCCTTTGTAGTTTTTGATTTGGTTGTTAGGGAAGCTAATCTGATTACAAGGAACATTTTTTGGGGATTAACAAGAAAGAAAATGATTCAGTCTCTTCTCCTTCAATCAAGACTCTCTGCTGTTCTCTAGTACCCCTTCTACTTCTCATTTTCCTCTCTGATCCTTATTGTTCCCTTATATGTTAACATTTCAATCTATCTGCATATGTTGTCATGGACCAAAATTAACTATGAAAACTAGAACTATAAAGGCTCTACTGAAAACTTCTACAGTAGAACTTATCTGAGAGGGATTTGACAAAACGGGCTCAATCGTTGCTCATCATGGATAGATGGTAAATAAATGGAGAGTTTTTCCAAAAGGATTTGGGTCATAGAGGATAGCTCGGTGTTATTTACTTGGAAGATTAGCGTTGTTATACACATTTTAGTTGGGAAACTAAGTTTGACTTGTGTCTTGTGGGATTAAAAGTGATTTAACAGTAATCCAATAAAAATCTATATTTCTAGAGCTTCTGAGAAACAGCACACTTTTGTTGTATCTCACTATGCAATTATGCCGAATCATATATGGCCGCACTTCTTGTGGTTACACCTGTTCGGATTATTTAACATTGTTTTAAGCTCTCTTATTTTTTCCCATGTTTTGTATTCAATACTGTGATAGTTATCCTAATCTCCTAGTGTGATGATTATTTCTTTTTTTTTTTTTGGCTTTTATTCGATATGTGAATGGATGCCATTCCCTTTGATGTGGAGTTCATCGTAGTATTTTCTGTAAGTTGTGCATTCAAGTTCGGTCTTTAAATGCTTAATTTACCGGTGAAATGTATCTCAGAGCTCGGTAGGACTCTGTGTGTACTTTGTATTGTTTGGATCGAAAAAGAACTTCCCTTTAATTTCACCTTTAATTTCCTCCAGGGATTCAAAAAAGTCGATCCAGATCGCTGGGAGTTTGCAAATGAATGGTTCTTGCGTGGCCAAACACAGCTATTGAGCAACATTGTTCGGAAAAAGCATAGTACTAAAACTTACACTTCTCATCACAAAATCGAAGATGGTGAATTGTTTGATGAGAAGGAGCTAGTGATGGAGATTGCAAAGCTAAGGCAAGAGCAAAAGAGTTTAGAACAAGAGCTAGAAAGCATGACTCGTAGGCTTGAGGCAACAGAGAAACGACCTCAACAAATGATGACTTTCTTGTACAAAATTGTAGACGACCCCGAGATTTTACCCCGGATGATTCTTCAGAAAGAAAAGACGAGGCATCTATCGATCAACGACAGCAAAAAGAAGCGAAAGATAACGATGTCATCTACAACTTCATCAAATTCTTCATCGGGAATGGCTATGTCTAGCTCATCAGTCGAGAGTGAAGAAGCTCGAGAAGATAGCACATTCAAGGAAACAACCCCAATTTCTTCCTCTGATGGAAACTCAAATACCGAGATTTGCTGCCAATCTTCGACACAGTTCGAGTTATCATCACCCGAATTGTTGCATCAGAGACAAAGCATGGTTGTGCCTGCTATTAGTTTAGAAAGTCTCGCTCCTGCCAGTTTCACGAGCTCGTCGATGCTAAGCTCATACAATGAAGATGGTGTGTTCGGGGCCGTTTCACCTGCTATAGATAACCTCATGGACTATAGTAACTTTGAAGGATTTAATGGTGGTTATTTTGGAGAACTGTTGACTTGGGAGAATGATAGTGATACACTACCTCATCCATTCCCATTCTCGGAGAGTGGCCTCTAGCAGGAATTCCAATGTTCAATTGGGATTTAGACATTTTTAGGCAATTCTGTTCTCATCTATTCCTTCTGTAGCCAAATAGTAAGTTCGTTTTACGATAAGTGACGCTATATATTTGTGTGTGTCTCGGATTATTTCCATTACAAGTTATTTAAGTTGTATATGTAATAAACTCGAAGTGTAATTCCAACGAGTTGTAAAATTTGTTGGTTCTAGAAGTTGCAAATCTGTAGTATATAAGACACCTCAAGGTGTTGGTGTATATTTTCTGTGCTATTTCTTTGAGCCCTCCCTGTGGATGACCTTGGAATTTTTGCATGCAACTCTCACCATCCTAGCCCAAGTTGTGAGGCCCATTTTGTTGCCCAGTTAGGTATGAAGGGAATGACAGTCTTATCTTGCGGATCACATTCATTTTTATTTTTAGTAATGGTAATAGAACTCGTAATCGTTATTTTTCGATGTGTATTGAGTTATTTTTGTATTAACGTAATAGCTTGCAAACCACGGTAGTCAGTTAAACCGTATTAAGGAAACTCAGCGTAACAGACTTATCCGATAAAATGTTTATAAAAGGGATCGAACTCAAAATAATTAGTCGATACTCACATTCACATATATATTAATATAGATTCACATCTATTTTTGGTTGCAACTTAGTAAAATGATCCGTATAATCTAGCCTCTAGGAGCTCAAAATAATGTGGATCCAATAAGCCTTTTGGGTTCTAATTTACCTTATATTATTCTATTGACCCGACACGGCTTGAGTCACACTTAGTTTTAGGTCAACAAGATAATTTTTTTTTTTTTTTTAAAAAAAGGATACATGTATATATGTGTGTTATGTTACAATCTGGAGGTGAACTTCTGTTAAAATATTTTTTTTAACCTCGCATCTCCTACATAAAAGAAGAGAATTGTGTGATTGTACCTTATAAATTTTAGAGATCCTTCTTGGTCTTGTGAAGAAGTATATGGATTCTAAAAATTGGTTTAATTCTTTATTTGAAAATTTTATGCTCTGTGGTTTGATTTTGATAGCAAATAGAGAATTGGAAGGCTTGGGGGCGGTCTGAGGTCTCTTCGATGGAACAAAAGCAATGATAAAATTATAGTTTGATTTTATAGTAAATATGGATGAGTAATGGGAGTATTTTGGTTATTATATAATTATCCAAAAATTTAAGAAATGGCTCTAGCACGAGTCTTGAGTGTGTGCTCGATTGTTGGTTTTAAGAATACATTTAAAAGTGGATGCTTTTTTTTGGCACGTAAGATCCACATAAACTTTTCGTATAGTGATAATATGTCCTTAAATGCTCTTGAGACGGTAACTTTAGAATAACAGATACTTCATCCGTCTCATTCATTTATCCGATATTTATTTTTTCATCCATCTCAATTATATAATCCAGTTTGAACATTTTTAAAAATAATTATTTTATAAAATGTCCATTTCTAAACATTTTAATTTGCGTGAAAAATGAGAAAATGATTATCTATTTTGATTTGGTTCAATCATTATTGCGAGCATTTAATGGACCTGAAATGATTGCCCCAATCTTATTTGCAGAGAGGCTGGACCAATGGTGTCAGGGACTAGGAGTCACGATATTACACGAGATCGAATGCAAAATCCACAAAATGAACCCAAAATCGACTAACCATATTTATATCTTACACCAATTTTTTGGCGCTACCAAACTAGTTTTGCATTGACATTTGACGCCAAGTTGACGCAGTGGTCTCCTCCAATCCAACGCCAAACGTTGGCATTACTATTTTTTTTTAAATCTTAATATGAAAGCGTAGTTTGTGCTGTGATTTGGGGACATGGGTATTTAGAATATAATTAACGATAATTTTATTTCATGACTTAAAAATTGAATATTTTATTTATTTAAAATAACTATAGTTTATAATTTCAATTATTTAAGGAGACAATGATAAACTTATTAATATATATGTTGTTATTAAAGAATCTAATAAATTTTGTATGGTATTTTTGGTGAACTAAATTGTTTGAGGTAAATGAAAAGGATAAAGAATATTCTTTCTAGAGTAAAATTTAAAATTGATAGGTTGAAAATGTGTTTTGTATTAGGTGCAAAAATTTACATTATTCTGTTGTAAAACTTGCAATAAAATAGTGTATTTTGTTGGAAATGCATAAGTAATAAGCCTATCTTTAAGTTAATTCTATACTAGCAATGACTTAGAGGATGTTTGGCTAAGATTATTAAAAACAACTTATAAGATCCTAGAGCTTAAAAAGTTGTTTAGGAGCTTATAAACTGTCAAATCTTATTTTGAAAATAAAATGTTAAAGTGTTTGGATGAACTTATTTTTAACAACTTAAAGATATTGATAAATTACCAAAAAAGGTATAATACTATGAAAGTAATGTAAATAGTTATATATATATATATATGTATGTAAAAAATAGTTTTAGAATTTTATAATAAATTTAAACATATATTAAAAAATAAAACTATTTTATATTTTAATTTTTAAAAAATTGATAAATTATGTAAAATGATGGGTAGGGGCATGGTTTAATAAAAAATATAAAGATAATATAGAAAAGTAAAATGTTACGCCTTAAACGCATATAAATCTCGAATTATGAGATTAATGTTTTTAATGCATTAACAAGTCTTATTTCTCTATGTTTTGATGATTAACAAAACTAGGTTAAAATGTTACTAATATTTACATTGAGCTTATTACAGAGTTAAAATTTTCAAGATGAATTAATACTAAATTCATACTCAAGATCAGAAACAAAATTCGAAGAAGTTTACTGCTACGGGATCGGAAGCTCCGATTGGAGATCGGAACCTCCGATCATGATCAGAAGCATCTTCGGAAGCTAAGGGTAGATCGGAAGCTCCGATCTTGGTTCGGAAGCGCCGATCTATTTCAGGGATTTTTATAATGGTCGGAATGACGAACGGAAGCTACGAAGAACAGGTTCGGAAGCTCCGATCTATGATCGAAAGGTCCGATCATTTTCTATGGAATATTATATTGTTCGGAAGCAGATCGGAGGCAACGAAGTGAAGCAGATCGGAAGCACCGAACATGATCGGACGTTCCGATCCTGAACGGCCGCCTGATAATCTTGTCCGGAAGACTTTTGCCCGACACCATATTTATTGCGCCGATCGGAAGCTCCGAAGTGGATCGGATGTTCCGATCCAGTACACCCGCGTGTCTCAGAATTCAAATTTCGGAAGCTCCGATGCAGGGATCGAAAGTTCCGATCGATGCCAAAATTTCAGCTATAAAAGGAGGCATTCCGAGGCCATTCAATCCATCCCAACATCTTCAAGTCTCTCAATCCTCTCAAGCATTATTCAAGCCATTTGTTGAGCAATTTGTAGCCCCTTTTGAGTGTTCAAAATATATTCACATATCGAGTTGTATTCGGGGTTGTAAAATCGAGGGTTGTTAGTTTGTGAGTTGGTTGCTCGGTTTTGTAAACACTTGTGTGTGAAGCCAAGTGTATTTTACGAGTGTTGAGGCTATCCTTGGAGCCCTTAAGGCCAAGAGTGTTGAGTTGTATCGGCGCGGTGATCGTGTCAAGTTGTAAGGCTATCCTTGGAGCCATCAAGGCCAAGACGTTCGAAGTGCTAGTGGATCCTTGGTTAATCGACTTAACCAAGAAGGGGAGACGTAGAAGATTTATCGTCGAACTTCCATAAACATCTCTTATCCCTTTTACTGCTTTATTTACATTACGCATTTATTTACCGCACTTATTATTTGATTGCTTAAGTCTTCCGCTTGCGTACTTGCATAATCGCTTTAAATTGCTAAAGTTGCCAATAGAACCTAAATCCCCCCCCCCATTAGGTTCTAACAAGTGGTATCAAAGCCATTTGAAAATACTTTTCAAATCCTTTTTATGGCAAACCTAGCGAGTGATTATGCTCAAGGGCAATCTACTAATCGCCCTCCTCTTTTTAATGGCATAAACTACGGGTATTGGAAAAATCGTATGTCCCTATATATCCAATCCGTAGACTATGACCTATGAAAAGTGACGGTGAAAGGTCCCTATACACCTATGAAAATAGTTGATGGGGTTGAAATTCCTAAGGGAATGGATGACTTTTCAAAAGAGGACATGAAATTAATTTTGCAAAATGCTAAAGCTATGAATATCTTGCATTGTTCTTTAGATATGAACGAGTACAACCGGATATCGATGTGCTCATCCGCTAAAGAGATATGGGACAAGCTAGAGATATGTCACGAAGGCACCAACCAAGTGAAAGAGACAAAGATCGACTTACTCCAACTCAAATACGAAACATTTGAGATGGAATCCAATGAAGATGTTGACACCATGTTCCGAAGGCTTACTCAAATCATCAATGAGTTAGCACAATTGGGAGAACAATATCCTACCAAGCAAGTTTGGAGGAGAGCTCTTCGTGCCCTACCAAAAGAATGGGATGCAAAGAGAACCGCCATCATCGAATCCAACAAAGGGGACACTGCCGCCTATGATCTTGATCAACTACATGGGACCCTAAAAACCCATGAGTTAGAAGTGTCCACAAGAAAAGAATCAAAGAAAGAAGATGTCAAACACAAAGGGATAGCTTTGACTACACAAGTCGAAGAAGATGACGATGATGACATGGCTCTCCTCGCAAGAAAATTCAAGAAATTCATGCGAGAAAACAAATTCAAGAAAGACAAGAAACCTGAAAGAGAAGTGACCTGCTACAACTGTCAACAACAAGGTCACTACGCCAATGAATGCCCACTCAAGAAGAAAGTGGACAAAGGAAAGAAGAAAGCTCTACTAGCTACCTGGAGTGATAGCGACGACGACGACGAGGAAGCAAACCTCTGCTTCATGGCTAAGAGTGATGACATCGTCTCTGACGACGATGACGAGGTACCTACTTACGATGAACTCTTACATGCTTATAAAGATATGTTTGATATGGCTAAGGTTCTTAGAAAAGAGAATAGAAATCTTAAAAAGGAATTAGAAACTAAGGAGTATGATAACCTTAGACTTAAGGATGACCTAGATCACCTAGAAAAATCATTCGATAAATTCAATGTGAGTAGCAATAAATTGAACAACCTACTAAGCATGCAGAAATGTAGCTTTGATAAGGGAGGAATAGGCTATGGTAAGAAGTCTATAGACTTTGCTAGTCTAATAGCTAAGGCTAAGATGAGATCACCCCCTACTTGTTCTTATTGTTGCAAATCTGGTCATGTTAGACATAAATGCAGATCATTGAAATATCAATATGTTCAAAAGAGCTATATGAAATGGAGGCCTAAGAGTACTTAACAACTCATTAGTCGGCATTATGAGATCACAATCTAAGGGAGTTCAATATAGACCGGCTTAAAAATGCCTTGACTTGCGGCTGGTCTCCCTGTTGAACGTTGCTCTGTCCAAGGAAATAGGTTTTTAAAATGGCCATATGCCCTACCTACTACTGGGAGCACTCTTAGAAAGTGGCGATGATGTTGCTATGAGAGACTGAACTCTTAGAAGTCTATTTTGTATCTCTCTTTTCTAACATTGTGGACCCAAAAGAACTAAAGGGTACCAAAACAATTCTTTTCAGGGAACTAGGAAAACTGTTCTCCCTAGCATATGGTATCTAGACAGTGTATGTTCTAGACATATGACGGGGAACAAGGATCTACTCCAATCAGTCAAACCTAAGGAGAAGGGAACAGTCACCTTTGGAGACAACAGCAAAGGAGTCATTGAAGGCATCGGCTCAATAGGTATATCTAATTCTTGCCTAATTGATGATGTACTCCTAGTGAAAGGGCTTAAGCATAATCTACTAAGCATAAGTCAATTGTGCGATAGAGGTTATGAAGTCAAATTCACTCCCCAACACTGCACTGTATCATTTATTAGTGACAAATCCATAAATTTCAAAGGATATAGAAGTGAAAATGTTTACAAGGTTTCTTTAAACAATTTATCTTTATCAAATATTAAAAGCCTTGTATCCTTGAATGTTGATGACAACATTCTTTGGCATAGACGACTAGGTCATGTTGGTCCTAGTACCATAGAAAAACTTTTTAAACTTGATTTAGTTGTTGGTATGCCAAAACTCAATTTAAAATTAGATTCTATTTGTGATGCATGTCAACTTGGAAAACATACAAGGGAATCTTTTAAAAGCAAAAATTTTATATCAACTTCTATGCCCCTTGAACTTCTTCACCTAGATCTATGTGGTCCCTCGAGGAACGCTAGCCTAGGAGGGAAGCTTTATGCATTTGTCATTGTGGATGATTTCTCACGATTCACGTGGACATTGTTTTTAGCCCACAAAAATGATGCCTTTGATTATTTTAAAACTTTTGTGAAACGTGTTGAGAATGAGAAAAATCTTTCAATAAAGCAGATCCGTAGTGACCACGGAACTGAATTTCAAAATGAGAGTTTTTCAAACTTTTGTGAAGAGAAAGGCATCGGTCATAATTTTTCTTGTCCTAGGACTCCTCAACAAAACGGGGTCGTTGAGAGGAAAAATAGGACACTTGTGGAGATTGCGAGGACCATGATATGTGAGCATTCTCTACCAAAATATTTTTGGGCTGAAGCAATGAACACTGCCTGTTACATCATTAATCGTGTATCAATAAGGCCAATTCTCAAGAAAACTCCATATGAATTATGGATAGGGAGAAAGCCTAACATTTCTTACTTTCGAGCTTTCGGTTTCAAATGCTACATCCATAACAATGGTAAGGACAACCTTGGCAAATTTGATGCCAAATCCGACAAAGGTATCTTTCTCGGATATTCTACCTCAAGTAAGGCCTTTAGAGTTTTTAATAAACGCACTTTACTTGTTGAAGAATCTATGCATGTTATTTTTGATGAATCTATGTCTACTATTGTTCGCACTAACATTGATGATGTAGAATTACTCGAAGAAGAGTTGGCTTCCTCAAGCCTAAATGATATAGATGTTTCCGTTGAGGAAACACCACTTCCGAAAGAGTGGACGCTTCACAAAGATCACCCAATGGATCTTATCATCGGAAGTCCTTCGAAGGGAGTAGCCACTCGTTCTTCCCTTAATAATATTTGTAATCATCTTGCCTTTGTTTCGCATGTTGAACCTAAATGCATAGATGATGCTTTGTTAGATGATGCATGGATAATTGCGATGCAAGATGAGTTGAATGAGTTTAAACGCAATGATGTTTGGATTCTTGTTCCTAGGCCGCATGATAGATCTATCATTGGTACTAAATGGGTGTTTAGGAATAAACTTGATGAGCATGGTACAATCACTAGAAATAAAGCTAGGCTTGTTGTTAAAGGATATAGTCAAGAAGAAGGCATAGATTATGATGAAACTTATGCGCCTGTTGCTAGACTAGAATCCATTCGCATGCTACTTGCTTTTGATTGCTCTAGAAATTTTAAGTTATTTCAAATGAATGTCAAAAGTTCCTTTCTTAATGGTGAATTGAAAGAAGAGGTTTATATTGAGCAACCTGATGGCTTTGTTGATCTTTCTTTGCCTGATCATGTGTTTAGACTAAACAAAGCATTGTATGGTTTGAAACAAGCTCCTCGAGCTTGGTATGATAAACTGCCTACTTTCTTGCTTTCAAATGGTTTTTTAAGAGGAAAGATCGGCATTACCTTATTTACCAAGAATGTCAAAAATGATCTTTTGATTGTGCAAATTTATGTTGATGATATAATTTTTGGTTTTACTGACGAAACTCTTTGTCAAGATTTCTCCAAGCTTATGCAGGAACACTTTGAGATGAGCATGATGGGGGAACTTAACTATTTCCTCGGATTGCAAATCAAACAGTGTAAAGATGGGTTCTTTGTGAACCAAAGCAAATACATTAAGGAGATTCTAAAGAAGTTTGGGATGGAAAACACCAAATCATCATCCACACCTATGAGCACAGCAATCAGACTCGACAAGGATGAAAATGGTAAAACTGTAGATCAATCTTCCTTTCGTAGTATGATTGGCTCCTTATTATATGCTACTGCTAGTAGACCGGACATTATGTTTAGTGTTTGCCTGTGTGCACGATTTCAATCATGTCCAAAGGAATCACATTTGTTCGCCTTAAAACGCATTTTCAAATATCTTTCAAATACTCCAAATCTCGGCTTGTGGTATTCGAAAAATTCTTTCTTTGATTTAAAAGCATATTGTGATGCCGACTTTGGTGGATATAAGATGGACCGAAAAAGCACTAGTGGAACCTGTTTCTTTTTAGGAAACTGTTTGGTTTCTTGGTTTTCCAAAAAGCAAAACTGTGTTGCGTTATCAACGACCGAAGCCGAATATATGGCTGCCGGTAGTTGTTGTGCGCAAATTCTTTGGATGAAGCATCAATTGCTCGACTATGGCGTCTCTTTTTCAAAAATCCCTATTTTCTGTGACAACACTAGCGCCATATGTCTAACAAAGAATCCGATTCAACATTCGCGCACCAAACATATTGACATTCGTCATCATTTTATTCGTGACAACATCGAACGAAATGAAGTTGAACTTCAATATGTTGACACGACAAATCAAATTGCTGATATTTTTACAAAACCACTAGATGAAAATATTTTTATTCGTTTGCGTGGTGAACTTGGCATGATTGAGTTGTAATCACTTGTAGGCATAAATTAAATTTAATGTCATATTAAGGGGAAGCTTAATATTAAATTCGAGTAAATTAATTTTGGATAATACAAATCAATTGTATTTATTCAAAATTAAGAAGCTCACATTTTTATGTGAATTATTTGCTTAAATGTTAAATAAAATAAATTTTAAAGAGTCGAAATCATGCATTCTTCCTAAGGCAGATCGGAACCACCGCTCCAGATCGGAACCACCGATCCAGATCGGAACCTCCGATCTTTATCCCGCCACTTTTCATCTTGCGCGGTAATTTTTCCCTCCAAGATGCCGATCGGAACCACCGATCACGATCGGAACGTCCGATCCCCATCTGATCCGACTTTTCAAATTACTTTTCACCGCCTTATCTTTAATTACCGCCTCAGGATCGGAACGTCCGAAGCCTGTTCGGAGCTTCCGATCGACACGTGGCCTTACCTCAGTGGACCGCACGATCGAAACGACCGATCCAGATCGGAGCTTCCGATCGTTCCATCCCCTATAAATATCAGATCGCTCATTCCGATTTCTTGCACCTAAATTTCTTCTCTTATCTCTATTTTATCCGATTCCAACACATAAAAATGCCTGTCAAACGCCGTCGCGATCAGGCGAGTTCTAGTCGCCCTATTATTGTCCGTGATCCTACCCAACCAGCTGTTTCTAGGCCCATTCCTGATGATTATTTACATCGTCAGATTCATCTGGGTCGTATCTTAGATACTACCTACTTGGCCCAATCTCATCTCCTACTGTTGAACTTAATCAATGCTCAACATTGGGAATCCTTTTTTCAGCCATTTGTCCCCGACCGAATCTTTCCTCCACTGATTCACGAGTTCTATGCCAACCTTGAACTCGAATTAGGGCATGGTGATATCACCATTGCCACCATCGTTCAAGATAGGCATATCATTTTTTCTTCTGCTGATCTGTCCTCCTGGTTTGATCTTCCCAGGAATGGACCCGGTGAATACTTTTCCCAAACTTGGCCACAAAATGATCCAAACTTTGATCGTGATCTCTTTCTTTCTACTATTCTCGGTCGTCAAGCCACTGCTGCTGACGATCGAATCCATCTCAAGAGTCTTTGTCCTGATTTCCAAATCATTCAAAAACTCATCACCACATCTATAGTTCCCCGCAGTGGAGACCTCTCCACTTGCAAATATCTGGATTTATATATTCTTTTTCATATCATCTCCTCTCGACCTTTTAACCTTTCGCGCCTTGTTATGCAGACTATGCATCACACGGCAACGACGGCTAAAAAGGTTTCCTTTCCTTTTGCCCGGTTTATTAACCGGATTTTGAGTCGTTTTGATATTGATTTTGAGGGGATCCCTTCTCTTGAAATCCAGTCGAGTCATATCATCAACCATCAGTCTATTATCAGGATGGATTTATCTTGGAATCCTGTGTATTCTCGATGGGTTGATGATCCTAGTCGAGCTTTTTCTAGATTTTTTCCTATTTTTGATTTTCATCGAGACTTTTCCTCTCTTCCTCACTCTATCCAAACCAAAGGCTTTCCGACTGGTCCGCCCAACACTGATATTCCATCCTCTTCCAGTTTTGAGGCCTTTGCGTCTACCATTGGTGATCTTCCTTTTCAGGCTCCTGAGGTTCCTCCTACACCAATAAACCAATTTCCTAGCGACCGACTCTTCGAGACTCTTCATCGCATTGAGACGAGTATGCACACTCATTTTACCGAGTTGACTGCTAGAGTTGCCTCTCTGAAGACTCGATTTGATGACTTCGCCGCTCGCTACCCTCCTCCGCAGCATGATAATGACACTTAGATTTTTATTTTATTTTTATTTGTATTTTTTCTTTCTTGCGCTGTATTAAAAATTTATTATTTTAAATGAAATTGTTGAGTACTTTTTTAATTCTATGTTTCATTACTTTTTGTTTATCACAAAGGGGGAGAATGAATGGTTAAAATATTAATTGGGATAAAATTTGTTTATCTGATAAAATTTGTTTATCCGTTAAAATCTGTTGCTTATAAAAATTGTTTATGATTATCGTATATTTTATCTCCTGTTTTTAACCAAGTTTTGTGATCATCAAAAAGGGGGAGATTGTTACGCCTTAAACGCATATAAATCTCGAATTATGAGATTAATGTTTTTAATGCATTAACAAGTCTTATTTCTCTATGTTTTGATGATTAACAAAACTAGGTTAAAATGTTACTAATATTTACATTGAGCTTATTACAGAGTTAAAATTTTCAAGATGAATTAATACTAAATTCATACTCAAGATCAGAAACAAAATTCGAAGAAGTTTACTGCTATGGGATCGGAAGCTCCGATTGGAGATCGGAACCTCCGATCATGATCAGAAGCATCTTCGGAAGCTAAGGGTAGATCGGAAGCTCCGATCTTGGTTCGAAAGCGCCGATCTATTTCAGGGATTTTTATAATGGTCGGAATGACGAACGGAAGCTACGAAGAACAGGTTCGGAAGCTCCGATCTATGATCGGAAGGTCCGATCATTTTCTATGGAATATTATATTGTTCGGAAGCAGATCGGAGGCAACGAAGTGAAGCAGATCGGAAGCACCGAACGTGATCGGACGTTCCGATCCTGAACGGCCGCCTGATAATCTTGTCCGGAAGACTTTTGCCCGACACCATATTTATTGCGCCGATCGGAAGCTCCGAAGTGGATCGGACGTTCCGATCCAGTACACCCGCGTGTCTCAGAATTCAAATTTCGGAAGCTCCGATGCAGGGATCGGAAGTTCCGATCGATGCCAAAATTTCAGCTATAAAAGGAGGCATTCCGAGGCCATTCAATCCATCCCAACATCTTCAAGTCTCTCAATCCTCTCAAGCATTATTCAAGCCATTTGTTGAGCAATTTGTAGCCCATTTTGAGTGTTCAAAATATATTCACATATCGAGTTGTATTCGGGGTTGTAAAATCGAGGGTTGTTAGTTTGTGAGTTGGTTGCTCGGTTTTGTAAACACTTGTGTGTGAAGCCAAGTGTATTTTACGAGTGTTGAGGCTATCCTTGGAGCCCTTAAGGCCAAGAGTGTTGAGTTGTATCGGCGCGGTGATCGTGTCAAGTTTTAAGGCTATCCTTGGAGCCATCAAGGCCAAGACGTTCGAAGTGCTAGTGGATCCTTGGTTAATCGACTTAACCAAGAAGGGGAGACGTAGACGATTTATCGTCGAACTTCCATAAACATCTCTTATCCCTTTTACTGCTTTATTTACATTACACATTTATTTACCTCACTTATTATTTGATTGCTTAAGTCTTCCGTTTGCGTACTTGCATAATCGCTTTAAATTGCTAAAGTTGCCAATACACTACAAGAAAATCGCAAAACGACAACGGATATTATCCGTTGTCGTAGGGGGGGATAAAACCGTTGTAATTGAGGGCGTTGTAAAAAGCATGCCCTACAACAACGGTTTATATCCGTTGTTGTAGCTATTATACCACAACGGTTTTGCAACAGTTTTTAACCGTTGTCGTATGTCTCAAAAGACAACGGTTCTGCAACAGTGTAAATCCGTTGTCTTTTATTATTTAAGACAACGGGTTTGCGAAAGTGTATATCCGTTGTCGTTTGTGGCTTACGACAACAGTTTTGCGACAGTGTAAATCCGTTGTTTTTTGTGGTATATGACAACGGTTTTGCAGTAATGTAAATCAATTGTTTTTGGAGTCATTTTGCAACAGGTTAAATCCGTTGTCTTTTATTAGAACAAATAATTTTATATTGTCCGACCACATGTTAAAGTCGTTAAAACCGTTGCCTAATTAATCTTCATACGAACTATAAATATTAATAAAGAAACCAATATAAAATAAAATATTTGCTAGATTCAATCCATGAAAATGTTATCTTCAAGTTCCAAAAGAGTTACAAACATCTAATTTGGAAGATAATGCTATGTAATCAAAACTCAAAATATCCCAGCTAATATAAGATAAATGTAACAAAAATAGTTCGAAAAGATAATTGTATCAAAACATAAATCATGTGTTCTTGATAAAGATGTTCACGACATGACTTCTACGCATTACCAAGGTGATCTGAAACACAGCTCAATCCTTGCATCAAAACTCCTTATGCATTACTCCCTCGTTGTCTACAAGAAAACACATTCTCAGTCCAAAATTTTTGAAAATGCATGCAGAAGAGACCATCTTTACAAAATTATCAACACAATATCAACACAAACTTAGACCAATTTAAACATGGAATCCAATCACAACTAGAAAACTAATCTCTCCCTTGTCATGGGGAAAAAAGAAAAGAAAAAAACTCAGCAACTCCAAAGGGAAGGCAGTGCACATGAAGAGGATTTTTATTCAACTCATTTAGCATTTGTGATAAACAACTATCAATGCTAATTGCAAACTAATCACTCGCTTGTCATGGGGAAAAAAGAAAACAAAAAAACTCAACAACTCCAAAAGGAAGGCAGTGCACATGAAGAAGATTTTTATTCAACTCATTTGAAGAGGATTTTTATTCAACTCATTTAGCATTTGTGATAAACAACTATCATTTAAAAAAAAATAAATAATCAAACCTTTCAATGATTTTACTGATAGTAAGCGGCCCATGTTCAACCACCTCACCAGTAATCTCATGTCCCACAACACAAAGGCTGGGAACCAGTAATCTCAAGTCCCACAACACAAGGGTTGGGAAAAGGAAGCTCGTCTTTGATCACATGCAGATCGAAGTGAAAAACTCCACAGGATGCATTATTCAAACACAAGAAAAACAACCTATTATTTTACAACTTTATAGATTAAGGAACATGTAGAGTTGAGGAAAATTCTAAACACTCCTAAATGCTCTCCGGTATAAATTCTGACGCAAAATTCTAATTTTAAGTTGAGATTTGAATGTAAGTTGCAGAAAACTAGAATTGTCATAAATCCTCACATGTCTTGCAATCCAACTAAAACCAAAATTAATTGTACAATAAATGATATTTTACCAGTGCTCTAAGGCATCCAATCACTTAGTAAAAATCTCCTCAATAAAATTTATCAGCAGATACCTTTCCATATGACTGGCCATAACCTGAGTAGTCATACCTGCAGATATGATGCACATAAGATATTCAATTGATACACTCGATCAAAAACGATAAATCTAAAACAATAGAAATATTTTTGTAGTATGTTTATTTTATGAACATAACTATCAAGTTAATGAGAAATTGATATATGAACTTTCATGTTTGAAATTCTTGTATATAATACAACATGTGGACCAAATGGAGGCACCATGCTGCCAAGCTAGCCTTACAAAGGAAGGAATGGTGTTGCGGCTCGCAACTCCAGCTTTGGACTCACGCAACAACATGTGTTTTCAAATTGTATTTAAAGGTTTAATTCAAATCAAAGTCCTTTAAAAAAATTCATATGGGAGGAAAATATAATACAATAAAATTTAAACCATTTAATTAAATATTTATATTTAATATAGAAAATATATGATGGACTTAAGTAGAAAATACCAAATCTATCTATTTCAAATCATTCTAATGGGATCATCCTCAATATGTTTTTAGAAGTTTGTTACATTAAAGAGGGAATAGTTGGACATTAAATCTTTTGATTGATTATTGAAGAAAAAATGTAGTTTGTTATTTATAATCATGACAACTAATTTCATACGTAATGTAATTCATTCCAAATTATTCAAATCGTACAGATAAGAAACTAATCATATTTTGTAGTTAGAAATTTTTAGAAACAAAAAAATGTTGTTCAAATATATATTATATAAAGCACCAAAAAAAAAAAAAAAAATCACCCAACCAAGATTCAAGAAATATTTCACAAACAGATTGATTACAAACAAATATCAATCATCATCCTAATTAATCAATCAAGATCGATAAACAAAAAATAAAATTCGAAACGAACAAAAAGAATGGAAAACCAAATGACATATTACTCTTAATTATGTACTTAAATTTATTAAATCCCTTCGATTTAAGCTCAAAATTTACCTTGATTAAGCTGATTATTTCCCCCGAAAACAATCATTTTCCTCTCCGAGGGCATTATGGGAACAAACCTGTACACAGCTTGTTCCCTGCAGTCACTCACCATGCATGGGCCAGGAACAATCATGTACTGTCCGTTGTGGTACGCGCCTCCGTTGCCCGATGCCGGAGTCCGGTAATAAACCGCCGTCTCCGCCGCGGAATCCATCGCCCAATTCCATACGCTCGCGTGATTCCCGGTTGTCTCCTTGAACATACCCGGAATCTGCAGCAGATCCAGAGGAGGCCCGACGCTGGGCTGGTACTCCTTATCGAACCAATTAATTGCCATATTATATCATTTACTCAACATAATAACTATAAGCAGAGGTTATGGATTACACGATCTTTCAAGCTTGTCATCTGTAAGTGATGACCTACCGAAAATATACAAATATGGGGCCAGGTGAACACCATGGAGCCATGTTATTGACTTTATAATCTGGATCGTATTGCTAAGCAAGAAAAGATAGGAGACAAAATATAAGGCTAAAACAAGGAAAGACTGTAGCCCCTAGACAGCCAAGTAAATGCTACACACAATTTTGAGATGTTAAGAGCAGGAGCAAGTCCAACCCAAGGATGATGAGAAATGATGAATAAGACACTCAAAAATTTAAAATACTAATCAGTCTAATCAAAATTTTCAGAATTACACCGTGAATATTAAGTCAACTTTGCACGCCATACCCATGTCTAATTTTGAGTCTCCAGCTGCTTAAATATAGAATCCTGAAAAAATATAAAAATTTTGGTTACCAGAAGGCAATGAAACATTAGAAAACTTGAGATACCACACGTTATGGCTTCACATCCTAACATGATGATGGAAGTTTATGCCAAACCCACTTGTCTCCACATATATAGTTCCGAACACAAAACTAAACAACTGATAAGACAATGCGTTAAGAATATTGAATTGGTCCAGGACCCATAGCAATCCGAAATAGCAAATCTAGATTCTAGTTAGGCTGGAATATCCCATAACCTTAAAGCAAATAAGCTGTAACCAAACAGAGGAGGTTCACGGTGGTGCTGAGCTGAGGTGGAAGAGTGGCTGGACGGCCGAGATCAGATGAATTTTAAAGCACCAGGTTCAATTATTGATCTCCAGCATATTGAGAACAAGCCGCATCTGATTTATTTAGCTACACCAACTTAATTGAAATTATTGTGAAAGAAGTTAAATGCAAATATACAACATATATATATATATATATATAAACACACGTTGATGCAGCCGGCGCTTCTGATTGCGGAAATGAGAGGCTTCTGATCTAGCACTTGCTTCGAAGAAAAAACACAAATTACAACATCCACTTGCTTCAAAGCTTCCATTAAACTAATTTCATCTAGCAATGAACCATAAGGGCAAAACAATCAGATGCAAAATTTTTGAGGGAAAACAAAAAACAAAAAATTACTGTTTAGGAGGTTGCCTTGAAGATTTGGAGACAAGCATCGGAGAGGAAACAAAATTTTTGAACTTTTTCTGGATTAGAAAACGCAGAATTTTTGACGAGGCCGAATGTTTGATAAAATGCGCTTAAACTGGCTTTTGCGAACTCAAATACGAGGTTTCCGGTGAACCCGCAGATTCAGTCGTAAATACAACCTTCAATCGACCAAAAACAGCTAACAAAGTTGACGAAATCGTGAGGAAGAAGATCTGCAAGAGGGGCCTAATTTCTAGCTTTTATTGCAATTTAGGACATAATAGAAAGCTTCAAAGCTTGGGTATGCTGGAACAAGGTGTCAGACCCTGTCCGGAGACGTACGTGTGAGGGCGGCGAAAATCGAAGGCTGAAATGGAGATGCGACGGGAATGGTGCTAGGGTTTCAAAGCATATCCCCACCAAGTGCATATGTTAAAAAACGTGGACGAAATTGAATTATTGTAAAAATTATTAGTCAAAACATTAAAAAAAAATGTTGACTTTACTAAAAGGAAAAAAACATAGACAACGGTTCTAAAAACCGTTGTATAAACTGTTGTCATACGTTCAAAAAATTGCTCATAGACAACGGTTTTTAAAAACCGTTGTCTTTGAATATGAGGTTTAAAAAACCCATTCATAGACAACGGTTTAGAAAACCGTTGTCTTTGACCTATGAAAGACAACGGTTTTTTAAAAACCGTTGTCTATGAGCGGGTATTTTGAACTTATGACAACAGTTTTCAATAAAACCGTTGTTAAAGGGAAAACAACAACGGTTTTTTGAAAAATCCGTTGTCTATCAAGTGTTGTTGAATCCTAATATTCTTGTAGTGATAGAACCTAAATCCCCCCCATTAGGTTCTAACATAAAATATCAAAAAAAGATCTGTTTTAAAAAAATAGAGGTGATATTACTTTTTTTAAAAATAGCTTATAAGCTGTCAAACAGCTTATTTTAATACGGACAAATAAAAGACGTCCCATGCTGAAATATCACAAGCACCCCCTCGTACCGGGCCGTCGTGGTCTAAATTTCCATCTCCAAGAAAAAACACTCTGATCTCCTATCATAAAAATCCATAGCTTCCTTGCTAGCACATTCATAGGTTGTTCTCAGATGTGGCACTTTCGGACTAGAAGAGGCTGCAGATGAACTATCATCCGATGTGGGATTTCCAGCAAGAGATATATCGAAGAGTTAGCGCCGGGCGCTCGCCTGCTAAATCTAACCAGCTAAGCTAGCCTAAGCTCGTTTCGTTGCTTGAATGTTTGTATGCAGATAGTCCCATGTCTTATCAATAGATACATTTTACAGTTCCGCCTTTTTATCCTATGTCGAGGCACATGCAGCGTCTCGAAAATCATGCCCCACTGCATCAGGCAGGTTGCTTCCTCTGTCGTTGCCGGCGAGCATATTTGGTTTGGTATTGTTACCGCACATGACTGTTTAGGGCCAGCCAAAGTTAGAACTAGATTGGAAAGCGAGCTTATAAGTTGTTTGGAAAATGTTTTATCAAACAGAGATTTGACAAGCTTATAAGCTCCAAAACAGCTTATAAGTTGTTTTCTAGAGCTTATAAGCTCAGCCAGACACCCTCAAATCCAATAATAACAAAATAAGTAAAAGTGAAAATTAAGAGGGTGTTTGACTAAACTTATTAAAAACAGTTTATAAGCTCTAGAAGCTTATAAGCCGTTTTTGGAGTATATCTTATTTTAAAAATAAGTTGTTAAAGTGTTTGGATGAACTTATTTTAAATAACTTAAAGATATTGATGTGTTTGGTACTATAAGATTTTTTTATTTTCGAAATTACCAAAAAGGATATAATACTATGAAAGTAATGTAAATAATAATATACATACATGCAAAAATAGTTTTAAAATTATCATAAATGTTAAACATATATTAAAAAATAAAATTATTTTTTATTTAATTTAGAAAAAAAAATTGATAAATTATCTATAAAAAATGAGCAGAGGGCGTGGCGAAAATTTAATAAAATATATAAGGATAATATGGAGAAGTAAAATATCAAAATAATATTTTTTCTAAAAAAGTACGGTGACCTTACTTTTTTAAAAACAACTTATAAGATGTCAAACAACTTATTTTGACAACTTATAAGTTGTTTGACAAAAAATTTGCCAAAGAAATTAGAAGAGCTTCTGAAACAACTTATAAGTTGTTTTCAAGAGCTTATAAGCTCAGTCTTAGAGGGTGTTTGACTAAACTTATTAAAAGAGCTTATAAGCTCCTAGAGCTTATAAGCTATTTTATGCGCTTATAAGCTGTTATGACTTATTTTAAAAATAAGGTTTTAAAATGTTTGGTTAAACTTATTTTAAAAAACTTAAAGATGTTGATATGTTTGGTATTATAAGATCTTTTTATTGTCAAAATTACTAAAAATGGTATAGTGCTATAAAGATAATGTTTCGAGTTATACATATACGAAAATAGTTTAGAATAAACCTATATTTAAAAAAATAAAACTATTTTAATATTTTATTTTATAAAAATTTATGTGATTTGGAAAATTTTTTAAAATAATATTTAAAATTTAATGGATGGAGGATATGATGAGGATTTATGAAAATATTGAAGGATGTTTTGGAGAGACAAAATATTAAAATAAGATCTTTTTCTAAAAAGTAAGGTCACCCTTAATTTTTTAAAAATAGCTTATAAGCTGTCAAACAGCTTATTTTGACAGCTTATAAGCAGTTTGTAAAATTTTTTACCAAACAAAATTTAAGAGCTTATAATACGTCAATATTTTTTTTAGTACATTGACGTAATATCTCAACACTTGATTCAATCACATAAAAAAATATATATGAGGATTTTTTTTATTTTTTTATTTTTTAAAGGTCTATCTTTTAGAATAATTTAGATGATGCATATGAATCTGATGCAACCATTAGCTCATAAAAAGTTTAATTCTTTTGTAATCAATATATATATATATATATATATATATATACACGAATGATAAATTCATATATATAAATACTACAACGATTTATCAACATTATAAAATAAGATATATATGGTTCGTTTGAAGTTTGTGATAAGATAAATAATATAAAGATAAGTAATATATTGTAATAAAAAATAAATAAAAATGATAGTTAATATAAGATTTGATTTGATTGATTATAATTTGTTTGATTTGATTGATTATATTTTATATAAAAATAATAAATTACTATTTTATTCTTTTAATAATTAATAAAAATATGAATAATATTATTTATAAATGATAATATAGTAATTTAAATTCAATGATTTGATTGATGTTAGATAAATAATTAATAATTTGATTGATGTGAGACAAATAATTGAAAGATGAAAAAAAAAATTGAGACTAAATAAGATGATTTATATCTAGATTACCAATATGCAACTTCAAACGAATCCATAAACAATTAACATTATGTCACATTCCGAAGTCTTTTCCCTCCGTGCTATTCAAGTCAAATTCCATATGTGAACACTCTGCAAGCCCCATTTAATTCAATATATATCAACTACCGGCACACGGGGAAATGATATGTTTCACCAGTGAAATTCATTTGTTGAGGATCTGAATAATTCATTATGAGCATGGAGCCATCACAAAATACATGGATTTGCTAATGTAGGATGGGTGTTACATCGAGTGAAAGTCCTGTGGTATAACATAGTATTATCCGACATACGTGTTACTATAGTACATGTGTACAGTGTACATTGGCATTCACATCATATGTCTATATTTAGAAAATGGTGCACTTTCTAGAAGACCGCCGATTCAAAATTTCATGGTTATATAAAGATAGTTATTATAGAAAGATGTGATAACAAATGTATATTTTGCATGTGCGTATTTAAAACCAAAACTATTAACATAAAAATAAATAAATTCATAGTTGATAGGTCAAGTTTTCGGTTCAATTCCATATCGTAAATCATTCAAGAAAACTAGGATTTTATACTCGAGTGAAAACAAAGAAACTAGGGTTCCATTTCGACATGTACTTTAAAAACGTAATTTTTAGTGTTTTATAAGTAAAAAAAACTTAAAATATGTGTTTGGATAAAAGTTTTGTAAAATATTTTTGAAAAGTGTTCTTCAAGTATAGTTTTTAAAGAACACTTGAAATATATTTTTAGATGATTTTAGCATGGAACCATGGAAGGCAAAGATGAACTACATGACTTTTGAAATATTGAAATGTTTTTTTATAGAATAGTTTTTCAAACACATATTTATTCTTAAAACAACTTTAAAACATTTTATAAAAAGTTTTTAAAAAACACTTTTATAAAGAATTTTATAAATATATGTCCAAACGAAACCTAGGATTTTATTCTAGATTTAGAAAATTTATTTAGGTCAAGAGTAAAAGCTAGGATTTTATTCTCGAGTTGACTAAACTAGATGCAAATTATAAACTTGAAGTTTATTTTAAAATAAAATATATTTTTTAAATTATTGTTTTTTAGATATCTAATAAATCCAACACATTGTATATATAATATATTAATGGACAATGTTTAAATAAATGCACAAAAAGTAAGCATGTACAATATGTTATTCCATATAATCATTTTAGTTATACTTTAGTGACTTCTAGTTCAACTCATCTATTAATTAATATATGCGCACGTTATTTAGAATCTCTCTCTTGGGCCCAACCCACAATCATATATCATATACATTATGGTAATGTTTGAGAGAGTTTTTAGGAAGTACTTCTCAACTTTTCGTTAACAAAATTTCACAAAATTTCAAATTTTTATTAACGAAAAAGCTGAGAAATGCTTTTAAGAAACTCTTCTAAATACTACCTAAGCCCAAAAGATAGACTATGTAAACTATGTAGGTATGCTCATGTTTTAGATCTTCAAAGTTTTTCGAAATCAAAAAAAATTTGAAGAAGGGTCTTAGTTATTTTAAAGTGATTAATTTATGTTATATTTAAATGTAAAGTAATGTTTTAGTTATTTTAAGAATTTGAAAAAAATTAATATACGTTAGATATATTAGGTACAAGAGTGTGTAATAAATTAAAAATACTAAAGATAGATTTTTACAACGATTTTTTCATCGAATGAAAGAATGGGTATTTTTATCCATTTATTAAAATGATCAATGCAGTTATTCTAATGAGTCGATATTATATAGTAACAACTGACAAAACTATCGGAATAGAACCTCAACATGGTCGTTACTCGCTAGAATTTATAACTTTTTAATTACAACAAACACTATGGTAGTCTTTGAGATTGTTTTAGGAAACGTTTTTCAGCTTTTCATTCACGAAATTTTCAAATTTTGTCAAGAAGAAACTGAAAAAATACTTTTTAAAAAAATTTATAAAAAACTACCTATGTTTTGTTTATTTAATTACATTAAAGAAAGTAATAAACACATCTTTTAATCTTTGCAAAGGGTTAACATATGTCTTTAATTCACACGCGCGTTCTATTTATTTCTACTCATAAACCAGAGGATGGAGAGACTTTAGTTTAGACTCTTCAACAAGAAAGGCAAGGTTGGCCATTGGGAGTTGGGGCATTCAATACTTAAATTCCAATATTATAGAAGAGTGCAATATAAAATAAAAATGTAGTTTTTTTTTTTTTTTCAAAGAATACAAATCTAGCTCACTCCTAAAATATAAATTATTGTTTCGGAACTCGTATCTACAATGAGAAGTAATATCTTCGACATAAAAAAAATATAATTTTCATGTTTCAGGTCGAATATGTGATTCACATCACAAAATTGACTCATGATCATCTCATAGGAGTGTAAAAAAAATAGGTTTTTTTCGAGACAGGTTAACTCTGTGTCTGTCCACATATAAAATAAAATTAATATTTTTGACATAAATGACCCAAATAAGATATCTATTTCATAAAATTGATCCAAGATTTTTTTTTAAAATTAGGTCAAAGTTGGCTGGTTCCATTGGAAGTGTGGATGTACCTAAAAAGAAATATCTAGACACAAGTTATTTGCATGTTCTCATCCAAACAGGGAGCAAACGTCTCGGATAAAGATGATGATAATTGAACGAGTGGTGCACGTAACAGGTTGACGAGCTGCCAGGTCAGCTTGTCGGAAGTGCACCGGATAAAGCCGGTCGTAACGCGTAACATACCGGGGCAGCCGGTCTCCTCGTTGAAAGATTCTTAATTGGCCGGCTTAGCTGTCACTTGGGAGCATTAATGCATTATCATGTCGCTTACGGCTTACCTCATCTATTTTGCCTTTATTCTCTCTATTTTTATTTTTATTTTTATTTACTTAGGATTATTATTTTACATTTTTATCCAACAACTAAATTATCTTTCAATATTTTATTTCCCCAACACTTCTCTCTCTCTTTTTTTTTTTTTTTTTCTTTTAACGAAAACTGGTAATAAAATCTGATTAATATATTATTACACAATTCTTGAGGGGGATCATAACTAAATAGGTATTGTTATTTTTTATCTCGTAACGAATACATAAAAGTAAGTTTATTGTGAAACGATTTCATTGATTTATATTAGTAGCATGAGTTGATTTGATTCATATTTATAATGAAAAGTAATTTTTTTTGCATAAAAATAATATTTTTTATGAAATATGTATCATATAGAAGACGTGTCTCACAAAATTGACCTATAACACTGTCTTACAAGCGTTTTTGCGAACACATGATCACCATCACTTTTCCACACTCATCTTACATGATGAAATTGCAATGATCATTGTCTTGCCCATAATTGATATTATTTAAGTGATCGTTTAGTTCGTCGAAAAGTATATGTAAAAAATATATGATATCGACGACAAAAAAATGAAAGTTTAGTATGTATAATACACTAAATTTTGTATTTTACTGCCGCTGAAGACTTTAGTAAACACGAGTTAAGGGATGATACTTGCAAAAAACACTATATTGTAACAATTAGCTTATGGATTGCGTGCCTGCGTGGAGACGCTCTATAAATAAACCAAACATGAGATGTGTGATTATTAATGTTATATTACACTTGTAAAGTGTAAATATTTTAAATCATGTAGAGGTTCAAATAATATATTTTGTTCCTTCTATTTATGAACCGATTTGGTGCTATGCTCATATGAAAGGTCATGTAATGATAGCTGTTGATTATGATAACGACAACTTTTAGTTTTCTTTTTGAAAGACAACTTTTAGTTTTCTAATTGTTGAAAAATGAACGAATTTTTATATTAAAAAATTATGTGTTTTGTAAATTAATCCATCTAGCTTATACCCCAAACTCTTCTTAATACAAATTTATTCGACAGTTTATATCGATCAGATCATATTAAAGTCCAAATTAACGTTTAATCTTAAATCATCAATACAAATAAATTATAATTTATAGCAGAGAACCAAAAATATATAACGAATCTAGGATAGTGTTTGAGAGAGCTTTTAGGAAGCATTTCTCAGTTTTTTGTTAACAAAATTTCACAAAATTTCAAATATTTGTGTAGGAAAAGCTGAGAAGTGCTTTCCAAAAGCTCTCCCAAATACTACCTAGGTCCCTTTGTTGTTGCTGAAAACATAACACATGGTGCTGTGATCAGTTGATCATCTTACAGACCCCATGTAGTGTTGGATAAATTTGAAAAAGTATTAGAGGAATTGAAATGAGTAGCTTATATCTTGTGTAAAAAGTGTATATCAATATGCTATGTTTTCAGTCAGATAAGAAGATCTGATCGAAATATCACAGTAGATCAACAAATTTTTCATTTAAAAGGTCACGAAGAAAAATAAACCCCTTCATAGTTGTAATGTATGCAAGAGCCTATATAAAAGTTAAATAAATAAATGTGCAAGAGCTATAACTCCCAAATCCCTACTTTATTGTAATAGCTAAAGTTTGGATCTAAAACTTTAAAACAAATTTATCTTTTTCAAAAAAGAAAGCAAAATTTGTATACATCAATATATATATATATATATAACCATATATATATATATATATATATCAATAGGTTCATTGTATTTTTTTTTGTCGTTTTTCAGTTATATTGTAAATAAATTATACTCTATGACGAAGAATAATCAATCTGTACCCATATTATAAGAATTACATATATAAATATCAAGTCCCCTACTCAATACACCGAAAACAGGTCAAATGACACTCCAAGATAGTCCGGAGAGCTACAACTCTAATCTAGATATATGTCGAAGGGGGTTAAACAAATTATCCAGGCGTTTTAAGATTGTACTTATTTTTATCAATATTTTATAATCGGACCGACAATCAAACCAATAAACTCTTAAAAAACGATCCTACCATCCCACCGGACAGATCAAACCGAAATACTATTATATTATATAAAATAATAATATAATATATTAATTGATATCTTATAAATTTTAAATACTTTAAATATATATATATATAATTTTAAAGTCTAAACAACTATATATATACACATTGAAAACAAAAATCATCAAAATAAGCTCAAACAATACTAAAATAGTATTTTTAACAAATTCAAAACTAAATAATCATGTATATATATAAAACCAAAAAATAGTTTTAAATTTTAAATAAAGGAATTTTTTTTTGTCGGGAGAAATTTCTAAAAAAATCAAATTATAAAAAAAAATAAAATAAGGGAACCGATCGGACAAGTTCATCGGTTGAATGCCGGTATGATAGGTTATTAACCTAGTTTGATCGAACCCGAATGGTTTGACCGGTTAGACAATTTTTAGGCATGGTGCAGACCGAACCCGTGACCAATTCGCGGTCAAACTTGTCGGTCTAGTTCGGTTTTTAAAGCATTGATCTTGATGGTGAACTGCAATCAAAGAATTTTAAGAGAGTGTTTGAGAAAACTTCTAAGAATTAAGCACTTCCTGAATTCTAGTTGGGTAAAAATGTTTTTGGGGAGTTCAACTTCCGCGATAGTGTTTGCAAGAGCTTATTTTAAGTGTTTCTTATCTTCTACATACAATTTTCAAACTTTGAATTAATTAAAAGGTTAGAAGCACTTAAAATAAGCTCTTGCAAACAGTATTACTTCAATTACTTCTATACTCATTAACCAAAAGTTAGAACTACTTAGAAGTAAGAAGTTAGAACTACTTAGAAGTAAGATTGAGATACTTTTTCTTGCTTCTGTTTTTTTGTTAATGATTTACTATTATAATTTGATATTTATAACCTTAACAAGCTTATCATAGATATCCCAAAATTTTCCTCAGTTTTTTTTAATCATACTCTTCTCTCAGATTAACATCCCTATTTTTTATTATTATTTTTTGGTGATTTTTAAAATTTTAAGTTTAATTTATATATGAGTTTTTAAGAGTTTCTAGTAGAATTCATAAATTTTCAATCTTATTTTATTACAATTTTTTTGAAAAAATTTATTTTGATTTTTTTTTTATAATTTTCAATTCCATAATTTTATTTATTTATTTTTTTACATATTTGTGCACTTATAAAAAGTTTTTCATTTAATTTTTTATTATTATGAATATTAAATAAATATCTGTATTTTTTATATTTTATTTTTAATATTCTATTTCAATTTTTAAAAATTAACAAATTTCATTTTAAAATTTAAATATGTTCTCCTTTGGGTTTTTTAATAAAATACAATTATTTCATGTGTCAAATTTATAATTATTGGATAAAAAAATCCCATAGAAATATAAACAAAATTTATAAGTTTCTAATATTTGAAAGAATATTTAGATATATATATATTTTTGCAACAAATCAAAACAAAATATCTGCATTTATTTTTATATTTAGAACTTAATGTGCAGTAAAAATAATCCAGAAGAAAAATATTCATTAATAATTTTCTCCTAAGTACGTGTACTATCAAAATAAATAAATATTTAATAGAAAAGTGAAAAAATATTCTATAAAAAAAATCAACACACTCACTATTATATACATTTTAAAAAATAAAATATAAAAAAGAATCTGAAAAACAAAAAACATAATATATTTTCTCAAATATTTTTATTCAATATGACATTGTCATTTTTTGGTACATTGAATATTTGTATATTATTCTTATTATGGTTTCAAATTTATAATTATTTGATAAACAAATCTCAAAAGAAAATAAACGAAATCTATAAGTTTATAATATTTATATGTTTTTTCAACAAATCGAAACAAAATATATGCATTTTTTTTATATTTTACAACTGAATGTTCATAAAAAAATAATACAGAAGAAAAAGATTCATTAATGATCTCCTAAATATGTGTACAATATCAAAATAAATAAATATTTAACAGAAGTATGAAAAAATTCTATAAAAAATATACACATTCATGATTATACATATTTTCAAAAAAAATGTTAAAAAGAATTTGAAAAAAAAAAATTAACATATTTTCTTGATTTTATTATTATTATTGTTGTGTATTTTTAATCAAAACTCTTTTCAAATATTTATTTCAACAAATATATTATTTTTTTATGACAGAACCTGTTGGAAATTAAGTTTTGGTATTTTGCGAAGAGAAAACGCTAAACTGATTTTGCGAAAAAATAGCGCTATACTGATTTTACGAGGTAAAGTGCTAAATTGATGTTATGAAAAAAAACACTAAACTGTTATCATGAAGTACCAAACTGATGTCGCGAAGAAAGGTACCAAACTGATATCGTGAAGATAAGTGGTAAGACTAATATGCTAAAAGCACTAGACTGATATTACGAAAGAAGGAAGAATGGAAGTAAACTGATAACAAAGCACTACGCTAAACTAACGAAACACTAATCACTACAAGAAAAATGCACAAACACAACACTTAAAAGACAACGCTTTTAGTGAAAAGCGTTGTCGTTATATATTTTTTGTTCATCAAAGACAATGCTTTTTTTAAAAAGCGTTGTCAATTAGCATTTTTTTTCAAAGACAACGCTTTTAAAAGTGTTGTCTATGAGCCTTTTTTTCCCCATGTATCACAACACTTTTTAAAAAGTGTTGTAGAAAAACAATTATTTTTATTTAAAATAAAACATAAAATTAATAATATTTACTTAGCCCAATTAGATCCCCAAATCTCAGACCCCTTCTCTCGATCGATTTCTTCTCCAGATCCGACATATCCCTTAGCTCCTTTTTCTCTCTTTCAATTCAAAATCCCATGGCTTCGATTTTTGCTCGATTCTTCAAACGATTTTTGAGTTGACTCCGACGATGAATTGGTTGACACCTCGCAACGTTCTCGTTCGAGCCGTCGGGAAGCCCACCTTGCAATTGTCTGGCGAGGTTTATTTATGTTGGTTGAGATCAACCAATATAGCAGTTTGCAGAACTCTAGTACATCTCTTTTGTTTAGTTTTTCCCCTAGTTATTTACTTTTCGAAGCATGATTTTGTGAAGTCACTGATGGGGTCAATATCATATGAAATTTATGTGCATCTTTATTTACATCTTGGGCTAGAAAACCAGTTCACGAAAATTCTAATTTTACAGCGATGGAGGTGGATCCTGACGTTTGCATCTTGCACTATGATAAAGAGTATAACGTCTCTCCCAAGAACTCTGAATTTCATTTGCACTTGCCCGTTCTAGTATGTCCGTTGATTCTATTATTTTTTATTCTTTTATTGCAAGTTCAAGTTTGTGATTATTTTTATTCATTTTTTTCACTTATGTTTTAAGTTGTGAATGGGATTTGAAATTCATTTTTTGTCAAGATTTCTCAAACTTATGTTTTAATTGTGAACAGGACTCCAAATATGACCGTTTCTCTTTGTTAAGACATCTCCCTTCTGCGCTGAATTTTTCCCAGACACGGTTGCGCGAGGGGAGAAAGCTTCTAGTTTGCTGCCAAAATGGTAAAAACTCCTATCATTTTGCAATTATTAGCTTTATTGTTGTTCCACAAGTGACATCTCGGTAAGAGAGACACAAGTGATGGTTTTGTTCGATCTAACTCATCGCTTCTTGTGTGATATGTTAAGCCTTCCCCATTCTACTGAGATACTGAAGACTCTCTCTCTCTCTCTCTCTCTTTCCCTTTTATTGTCTAAGACCGAACTTTTTCTTTGCTCGTGGCACATATGGCTTAAGTTTTGAATGCTTTTGCATATCCTGTAGTTTCTTGCTTCTTAAAGCAAATGAAATCAAATGGATCATTGTATTCATATTCTTGCAGCCTGTTAAATATCCTTTTTGTTGGTTTCTTTCCAGGAGAAGACATGAGCATCTGCATCTGTTTGGCAATCTTGACTTTATTATATGATGAAGCAGGTAAAACTTGAAACCTTGTCGCGAGTACTGTGTCTGTGTGTGTGAGATATTTTCTTTTCTAGTCTGCGTTTACACTACAACGAAAAATTGGACATGATGCTAGAATGAATAATGATCACAAAAATATTGTAGCAACTGAGTGGCTGTTTTTATTTATGACTATAATTTTGTTTTCTACCTTTCACGGATTTGTCACTTCTCGACCTTGTTCAACAGGAAACTTAGATGATGGGAAATCCTTCAATGATTCCCTTATATCCAAGTCTGAGCTGCGGAGACGATTAGTGTTTATCTGTAAATATGTCGTCAATAAAAAAATAACAGACTTTGGTGAAGGAGCCAAAGAAGTCAGGTCTTTAAAGCCCGAATGAAGGCATACATGTCAAACGGATCCACAATTTCTCTGCTTTTGTTCCTAAATTTGCTGATGAACTTGTCGCTGAATGTGCTGATCCTAGCAGTTGTGTAGCATCTCCAGATCAGATTTGTTCCTATTTTGGACCTTTGGTTTTTATATCATGTTTGCTGCAAAACCTGTTGTTTTCCTTTTCAAATTTTGACCATGTGGCAGCAACAATATGATGAGAAAAACATACATTGAAGGTTATATGATACTTTAAATGTTCTACTGGAAATGAAAATAATTTAAATATAAAAGTAAATTCAATGTAAGGTAATTTTATTTACGTTATCCTTCTAAAGCTAATTCATCTCAATGGAATAAATTCATTGCAGACCAAAAGTCTTGGACCTAGAAACTGAATTGAAAATAAAGCGTATTTGGAGAGCTTGAGGAACAAGTAAAATTTCTCTCTTTTGTATAATGCATATTGACTGCTTCGCTGAGGTTCTTTGGAATTTGGTTTAAGATTTATTTCTTGTGTGTACTGACTGTATCACCGTGGTTCATTGGAATTTGGTTTCTAGATGTGTAACTTATTATGAATTTGTTCCATAATATCACTTATTTCGATTTCCCCCATTCCAATTCTTTGCTGCAATATGTCGGCCTTCAAAACCTCATACGAAGAAATGAATAATTATATAGAACAGGAAACACTCCTAGTGGCGGAGTAATCTGTATATTTGCGACAGTGAGACTGAAGTATTTGAATGTTTTTTTTAGTTGTTTCAATATCCCTCCACAGAGGCAGCACCGACGAATGACGATTCCAAAAGGTTGAAATTGTGACTAGAGTTTTTTCTTGTTATTTCGATCAATGCAAACAGGAGACTTGAGGAAAAATGCAAGCTATTAACCATGGCTCTTACTGTATTTCATACTTCAAGTGATCCTGCCTAGTAGAAATATTTGCATTTACTTTTCAAATAATTTAACATTCTTGAAATCATTTCAAGAAATTGCTTCTTACTTCCAGGAAATGGAAGGACACTGTTGATTAATGGGTGAGGTTGAATGTAACAGAGGAAGAGATCACTCAATTCAGCGGTAAAATCAAGAAACTAAATTATTCACATTTTTTTTCTATCAAATTATATATAGTAAGAATAGGAACAAATTCATATATTTATACTACTGAAATGGAAACTTTCTGTAACAGATGACAAGAAGTCACCACCCCACCAAGCTCAACTCAAGAACAACACTCAAACTACGGGAATGGTTTCTCACGGAGAAGCACAAAATGGTTCAGGTCTGGAAAATATTGCTACCAGATTTTTGGAATTTAACTTTTAAAAAACAATCCAGTTATTTTTTATTTTAAAAAGTTGTCTCGCGCTAAATATGATATTTCTTGTTGCTGTGGACTTGAATTTTCCATTGAAACACAAGTAATGCATACATCATACACATATAACATGAGAAATGTGCACAACTTTAGGATAAAATCTTGGTCATCAATCCAGTATTATAGGAGTACATTATTTTATAGCAAAAAAGCAGCATGCACAACTTTTGGACAAATTTTAATATATTTTCATGAAATTGTTACGGCTTTACATAAAAAAATATAAATGGAGGTAAAATAGATTCTTAATGGTTATTGAATTAGAATATGTTTGTTTTTATATCATTTGATTAGGATGCAAGCCAATAGAACAAAAGGGTGAGAAATTGGAAGCCCATCTCCTGCACTTTGAAAAAAAAAAACAGGTATTCTTCTTCTTCATCGATTCTCGATCTCTGTTTTTTCCATACCGACATTTACCAAATACAGTGGAGTTCTATGATTGTATGCTTTTGAAGTTCTATGATCGTATACTTCCACCATTATATGTTGGCTTTTTTTGACTCTGGTCCTAATATTGAATTCCAGTTTAAGTTCAGATTCTAGCAGTGTGTTTGATTAAATTGTGGGAATATTTGGTAGGGAATTTCGAATTGGTGTTTGAATAAAAGATATAGAGCTCTGTTTTTTTCTTTGAAATGTGGTAATTGGTTATCTGATTATGCATTTGGTATCATGTCTTATTCTGGGTAATCGAAGAGACGTGAGCGTTTGGATTATTGAGTTTAGTAAGTGATTTTTGTTGCCTTTGGAATTGGTGAGTTTCTTGTTTTTTAAAGTCATGTAGTCATATTCCTCCGGACTTACATCAGCTGGTGCTTCCTTCGGAGGTGCTTTCTCTAACACGTAGAGCATTTTCTCCGAAGTTAAGACAATCTTCAACTTCCGGAACCATTCCGTATAGTTGGCGCCAGTCAACTTGTTTTGTTCGAGGATCGAGAATAAAGGATTACGCGAATTCATCGTATGAAATACTGAAAAGAAAAACAGACATATATCAATGATTGTTTAAATAATTTACTAAGACATAAAATAGGCGAATTTAATTTTATGAATTTCACTCCCACTATTTTAACGATTTCACCACCCTCTGGTGAAAACGGGAAACTTTTTCCTTAGTGAGAACATGGAGTCCAATTGACAAACTTATGGTCCCGAATAATATCAGCCAACCATAATTCTCAAGAGGTAGAGCCCAATTGCTTCCAAAGCAACCCCCATGTGTTTACCTCATGTCCAATAAGGGCCCAATAATATGACGCCGTTTAAAGTGACATGTCAAGATGACCCATCAATATTAAGTTGTGATGGACGGTCGCCATGTGGATCCCCCAATAATATGAGCCGATCCCATGGGAGTTCCACCCAACTTACAACATTTGTCGATCCAATGTACAGCTTTCCGACGGACGGGCCCCCCCAATAATATGAGCCGGACCGTATCCGCGGGTAGCATCACATACATTGACCGTTGATGGAAGGTAGGAACATTTAAACAAATTTAAATTTCCTTTATTTATCTTGATATCAATTTTAAATCATATTTAAAATGAGGAATTTTTAATTATAAAAATATTTGTCTCATCATATTTTAATTTATTGCATGCTTGCCGGATTCACGCAATTATGTCTAAACATGCATACAATCATAATATCAAATATTATATAGGATGATCGATTCCATTTCTAATTGACCCGTGGTTGCCAATCACGGGTCTTAGTCCAATCCTAGGTAATATGCAGTATGCAATGCAATCCTATTACATGTGCTTCCAATTTACATTTCTTCAGTCTTTATTGTCTGCTGGGCCCACCGTCTTCAAATCTTGATCTCCCACTAAATCTAATGTATTTACAATAAATAACAATGACAAGTAGGGGATACATTTTTAGGGGTGGGAACGGGCTATAAACCAAGCCCACTTTTATTACATATGACATTCATATCGGGCCATAAACCAGGCCCATTAATAAAACCAACAACAATAAAAACAAAATGTAAATTCCTAACATACACCTACAAAATTGGTCATGGCAATCGATCATCCTTATCCAATAACATTTAATTCAAAATTAATTTATTGGATAACATGCAGTGGCAATTCAAATTTAAACAAGATAAAATCATATTTTATATATAAAATCTCATTTTACATATAAAATCATATTTTATCTCTATATCAAATAAAATCATATTTCATCTATAAAATCCAATTTTACAGATAAAATCATATTTTACTTAATATATCATAAGATCATATCTTATCATCAATTGTACCAAAAATAATTGATTTCAAAATTCAATTTAAGGATAAAATATTAAAATTTTCCAAAAAATTCAAATTTATCCAAAAATCAATTTTAAAATTTACGGACTCGAACAATTCGATCCGAAATCTCGTGAACCAATCAAAAACAATTTTTGACCGGACCAAAAATAAAATTTCAACACATTAAAATTAATTTTTAAATAAAAATAAAATTTTTCCCGCGGGCCGCCCGGGACACTCCCGGGCCGGCCCGCACCCGGGGCGCGGGCGGGGGCAGCCCGGCTGCCCCCTTAGGGCAGCACTCTCGCTGCCCTGGCGGCGCCTGGCGCCGCCTGGCGCCGCCCCTGGGCGGCGCCGTGCGCCGTCCTGGGCGGCGCCGAACGCCGCCCCTGGGCGGCGCCGTGCGCCGCCCGGGGCAGCAACAATTGCTGCCCCACCGGGCAGCGATCCAATCGCTGCCCGGGTTTTGCCCCGAAAAAAAAAAAAAATTTTATTTAAAAATATTTATTTTGTTTTCCAAAACCCGAGATTCAAAAATTTTGTACAATCGATTAATTTAATCGTTTGATCTGAGCAACCTGGCTCTGATACCACTGTTGGAAAACTGGCGTTCAGATCAATCACGATTGATACCCGGTGCAGCGGAAGTTTAAAAATTTTATCATGGAACAATTCCATGGTGTGGGTATCAACCGTTCAACGATTAAATTATAAGTGTGTTTAAAATTCAAATAACAATTATTAAATTTTACCTTCAATCTCGAAGCGAGATTATTGACACCAACAGAATTAATCTGCTCTTGTTGTCTCTCCCAGGAACTGATGAACTCCTTCAATCAGGTCCACGAATGAGGTTTAAATCCCTCTGATAGATTGCACTAGAAAATCTATCAGAAGTTTTTCTGCGAAGAGATTAAACGAATCTGATTCGTTATTTCAGACTGCAATTCAAAAATCACAGACCGGAATTTCTCGGGCAGAGGGGGAGGGGTCGGCCGAATGAGAGAAAAAGGCTAGGGTTTTTTTCGATTTTTCTGTCTCTCAATAATGACCTATCGTGTGTAATTTCTGTACTGCAATAACTTATTTATAATGCAGGCCACTAACACCTTAGGGCCCATTAGTCATAAGTTGAGGCCCGACAAGCAAAGCCCGCATGTTCAGAAATTAATATAAAATTCATCGTGACTCCGATTGATAAACCGATTTTACCAATGTGCACAGAAACCATTTCTGCACATTTTAAAGTCAAGATAAATTTTCCTGAATCCGAATTCAGTGGTTTCCAAAAATGCCCATCCCTATGTCATTTTAGGAAATCCTACTCCCTTACTCTTAATTAAGAAGTCCAACTTCTTTATTCATTAAATTTAACTCTTTAAATTTAACTATCTCAACGGGGATTAAAACTCCATTACACTGTGTGACCCTCAATGGTTCAGGGATACAGCTAGCCGTGGGCTCACAACTCCTTGTGACTCGGAACAACACTTTCCGACTTGCCCAACGAATCATGGTAAAGCGCCTAGCAACATCGCCCCATGATTCCCTAGGTATCACTGATAGTGCCTACAAGAACCAGTATATTTTGGTTAGCGTACAGTACGGTCCCTTCATCCAAATATCCCGATCGAATCAACAACCATTGGTATATCGAGAGTCGCTCAAGATTCGATAACTATGCAATACATCTTGAAGATCAAATTAGTGACATCGCATGTGCTACTAAGAAACCATTTCTTAAATCACATCAAGTACTCTGGCCAGAGATTTGTCACACTAATATCTCCTCAGATCGCATAGGATATCCACACTCGCAAGTATGTGGTGAATCCTTGACAACAATGCATCGACTTCTATATGTGTCGTAGCTGTACCCAATCCCGACACCTGATGACCCCCATAGAGTCGGTAAACGAGTCAAAGCACAGCACTAGCATATAGAGTCTCCATGATGTTTCAAGTCGTAAGGACTAATGGTGTACAACCAAAACCGCGGACTTTATCCACTCGATAAGTGATAACCACTTGGAAAGTCCGGATAGGGTAGTTCGATTATTCATCCTATGAATATCCATTTGCATGCTTCGAACATCTCTATGTTCCCTACCAATGAAACGTGGTACTCCGCATCGCAAATGCTAGTCTCAAACTCGAGCGATCCTTATCCTTATTATCGGACGGCTCAATCGACTAGGAACAGTTTAGAATATACAGTGACTATAAGATGTATTTCATGATAGACATCTCCATGTTCTACCACATCTTACATACACTATGGTATATTCAAGGTCTTTATCAAAACAACAATAGTATATCACAATATAACAATATGAAGTAATATAAAGTCATTGCCATTAATAAAAGTGTAAATTACATTAAACAAAAGATTGTTTTTACAAAGAGTCATCAAAGCCCATAGCCACAAGTTGGCTCACTGGGCACCCACTCTTTCACCCTTAAGATATTTCAGTATTCGCTTGGCAGCTAAATAATGTGATTGCTTCGGGTTTGATTGAAACCTAGCACAGAGACAAACAACAAATACAATATCAGGTCTACTAGCAGTTAGATAGAGTAATGACCCTATTAGGCCTCGATACACGGTTGCTTCAACTGACGTTCCCCCTTCATATTTATCAAGTTTAATTGATGAGCTCATGGGAGTAGTGGCAGCTGTGCAATTTTCCATCCCAAACTTTTTGATAAGTTCCTTGGTGTATTTGGTTTGGCTTATGAAAGTTCCATTCTCCATTTGTCGAACTTGTAAACCAAGAAAGAAATTCAATTCACCCATCATGATCATTTCAAACTTGTCCTGCATTAACTTAGAAATTTTTTTGCATAGTTTGGGGTTAGTTGACTCAAATATGATATCATCAACATAAATTTGAACAAGAAGTGTGTGATCATCTTTTGTAAATTTAAATAATGTTTTATCGACTGTGCCTATAGTTAAGTCATGTTCGAAAAGGAATTTGGTTAGAGTATCATATCAATCTCTCGAAGCCTGTTTCAATCCGTATAGAGCTTTATTTAGATGATAATCGTGATCTGGAAACTGATGATTCACAAAGCCTGGGGGTTGATCAACAAAGACTTCTTCTTGAAGATTTCCATTTAGGAATGCACTCTTAACATCCATTTTATATATCTTGAAATCTTTGAATGTTACATAGGAAAGGAACATACTGATTTCTTCAAGTCTAGCTACTGGACCATATGTTTCATCATAGTCAATTACTTCTTCTTGCTTGTACCTCTCAGCAACTAATATTGCTTTGTTCATAATGACTGTTCCATCTTCATTTAACTTATTTATGTATACCCATCGAGACCATATGACAGTTTGATGTGATGGTCTTTGGACTAGATCCCAGACTGAATATCTGGTAAACTAATTTAGCTTTTCTTGCATTGCTTCTATCCAGCAGCTATCAGTCAAAGCATCATCAATTTTCTTGGGCTCTATTTGGGATATAAATGTTGCATGAAGAAATTCCTTGATATTTGACCTCTCGTTCTCAATGGTGCAACTGGATTTCCAATTACCAAGTTTGGTGGATGGGTCTTTGACTATTTGAGATTGGGTCCAAGTCGCTCTTCAGGATTTAGTGTATCTTCTTGAGTTTGATCATTTATTCATTCTTGATTTTTTGTTGCATTATCATTGTGAGTGATCATTTTGAGTGTCTAGCTAATAATTTTCATCTCTCTCGACTGGTTGAGTTAGTTGATCTTCAACGGTTTGTTCAACTTGAATGTTCTCAACTGCTGGTTCAACTAACTCAGGTTCTGGAGATGGAAGAGATCTTTTAATTATCGATGAATCATCTCACTATCATCCTCCAACTGTATCTCCTGGAATCTATTTGAGAGTTGATTTACATTGGTTGTCATTTCCATGGACACTGTTTCATCAAAGCTAATATGCACAGATTCTTCAACATTTAGTGTTCTCTTGTTAAAAACTATGTAAACTTTGCTAATAGAAGAGTATCCAAGATATATACACTCATGTAACTTTGCATCAAATACAGTCAAATGATTTTTACCATTGTTGTGAATATAACACTTACAACCAAATACTTTGAAATATGAGACATTAGGTTGCTTGTCATTCCAGATCTCATATGGAGTTTTCAAATGTTTCTTACATATCATCATTCTGTTCTGAGTATAGCAAGCAATGTTCACAACTTCTGCCCAAAATCTTTGAGACACCCTAGAAGCAGCTAAAATAGTTCTCGCATCTTCCTTTAGAGTTCGATTTCTCTTTTATGCAACACCATTTTGTTGTGGTGTTCTAGCTGCTGAGAATTCATGTTAGATTTCATGATGCTCTAAAAATGAAGATAAAGTTTGATTGACAAATTCAGTTCCCCTGTCACTCCTGATTTTGTAAATCTTGTTTGATTTTTCACTAAAAATTCTTTTGAAATCTGGATCAGTTGGGGAGCTGTTTGGTCTTTAGTTTTTAAGAAAATGACCCAGGTGAAACGAGAGTAGTCATCAACAATAACAAGAGTATATTTCATTCCCCTTAAACTTGTTACTGGTATAGGACCAAACAATTCCATGTGTAACAGTTCCAAGCATCGAGTGGAAGAGCTAATACCCCTTGTTTTTAAAAATGACCTTACTAGTTTCCCAAACTGACAAGATGAGAAAACTTTGTCTTTTGAAAAATCGATTTTAGGCAATCCTGCTACTAGTTCTAGCTTACTCAGACTGACAATATCTTTAAATTTGAGGTGATTCAATCTCTTGTGCCATAACCAGTTGTGCTTAAAATTGGAAGCTACGAGGCAAACTGGTTTGCTATACTGATCATTCCAACATACTTTATATGTATTCCCACACCTGTTTCCTGTTAAAGTAACATCACCAGAGATATCTTTGACAGGGCATGAGTGCTTTTGAAATTCAAATAGGCTCAGTTGAGGTATCTTGCATATCATTTTGCTTTGCTTGGACTTCATCGAATGCTATTGATAGTTTGTGGTGCTCATTTTCTATTTCATGTATTGATGTGATTAAATCATCTCGAGTAAACTCATCAGAACTGAAATCGAATACATGTTCATTGGTAGATGCTTTTTCATGATCATTTGCCATCAAGCATGTGACTTCTTCTTCTTCAACATCACTGGAGCTAGATGAATCATTGGATTCATCTGATTCACTATCAGTTTCTGACCATTTTGCTTTACTTTCTTCAGCAACAAGAGCTTCATGTTTCTTCTCGAATGAGCGCCTAGAATCTCTTGAGTGTTTCTTCTTTTCAAACTTTTTCTTCCCTTTCTTAGTTGATCTTCTTTCATCTTTCTTTGACTTTTGACAATCTGCTATGAAGTGTCATGTTTTTCCATAATTAAAGCATGTTCTTGGTTCCTTTGCTGATTCCTTCTTCTGGAAATTTCTTCTATAGGATCCTTCCTGATTTTTCCTCATAGACTTCCCAAAATTCCTTACAAATAGTGACATAGCATCACTACTTATCTGTTCAACTATATTTTCTGTTGGTGCTGGAGATTCTACTTTGACTGCTGCCAAAGCTTTGGTCAGTTGGGATGTAGACTGATCTTCTTATCTTGTCTTTAACTCAAACTCATAGGCTTTAAGATCAGCAAATAATTCATGAAGTTCTAAATTGTTCAGGTCCTTTGACTCTCTCATAGCCATAGTTTTCACATCCTATTATTTTGGGAGACCTCGAATAACTTTCAATATGATTTCTCGATTGGGATAAGTTTTTCCCAGAGCATTTAGTTCGATCACAATGCTGCTAACTCTTTCATCAAATTCTGACATGGATTCTCCTTGCTTCATTTTGATGTTATCAAACTTCTGTGTTGTCACAGATAGTTTATTTTCCTTCGTCTGCTCATTTCCTTCACAGAGTTGAATAAGTTTTTCTCAGATTTTATTTCCTGTTTTGCACATCTTGATTTTGCTGAAAGTATTTTTGTCAAGAGTTTTTTACAGGATATCCTTACCCACATTGTCAAGATTGACTTTCTTCTTGTCTTCGGCAGTCCATTCAATTCTTGGTTTTTAATGTATTGTGGTCTGCCACTTGAGATTGCTATAGCAGTATTGACTTTGGTGATGGTAATGGGTCCATCAGTGATGAAATACCACATGTCATCATCTAGTGCTGAGAGATGAGCTTGCATGCGTATCTTCCAATCATCAAAGTCCTCTTTAGAGAACATATGAATTTTGCTAAATGAAGACATTTTTAGATAGTGTTCAGAGGTAAGATAAGAACCTCGCTCTGATACCACTTGATATGATCGGTTTGAGAGTGTAGAGGGGGGTGAATACACTTCAAAACTTTCTATTTAAACTATATGTGAATTCAATCGGATAAATGATTGAATTCTTATCTTATCTTGATGTCTTATGCAAACTGACAAACAATTAATGTGCGGAACTATGTCAAAATGCATATTGTAAACACTTAATCTAAGTATTTGTGCAAAACTGATGAGATGAAGGTAAAGTGATGAAAGACACAAAGAGATGTTTATGGATGTTCGGAGATTTCAATCACTCTTACGTCACCTCTTCTTCCACTTGGAAAGATATCATTAGAAGACTTTGAATTTTAAAACTCGACTTGTAAAACCCCACTCCAAAACTAGGACTTATACTCAATCGTCTATCTTAGAACTCCTAGTTACAATGTCATATCAGTCCTAGACTGATAAGATAAATAAGTATTACAAATCGATTCAAATTGCACAAATTGATCCTCAATTGATCAGAATAACAGCTGTAAAAGTGTGCTTCGAGTTCTTTGATCACTTTAGCTTGTAGAAATTTGAATGCAAAGATAATTGAAAACGCACGAGCAACAATCTATTCTTCAACTGATCAATTCGCCTATTTATAGGCTCAAATCCCAACGGTCATAATTTTGAATTGATTCAGATAAATTTTGAATTATTCCCGTTGCTTTGTTCGTTATCCTTGACATTCTCTGCACCCAACATTCTCCGAGATTGCGGCGTTGTGTTGTAGTGGTGTCAGAGTACAAAAGAACTTATCTATTTCAAGTCACGATGGTAGACTGATGTAATATATGTAAGGCATTTGATTGATCAGTCTACTTCTTGGACACTTCCAATTGTATTCACTACAAGAAAAATGGCCAAAGACAACGCTTTTTTCGCGTTGTTAATGTCTCCGAAAAAGCGTTTTTGTAGGCAGTGTTGTAAAAGACCACATTCAAAGACAACGCAAAAAAATCGTTGTCGTTTCCAGAAATGACAACGCTTAAAAAGCGTTGTCGTATCTAAAAACGACAACGCTTTTTAAGAGTTTTCTTTTATAAAAAGCGTTGTCATTTCTGGAAAAGACAACGCTTTTTAAGTGAAACGACAACGCTTAAAAAGCGTTGTCGTATCTAAAAATGACAACGCTTTTTAAGCGTTGTCTTTTATAAAAAGCGTTGTCGTTTCTGGAAAAGACAACGCTTTTTAAGTGTCGTTGTATCTGGAAAAGACAACGCTTCAAAAAAGCGTTGTCTTTTCTGTTAAAGATTTGTTCAAATAAAAAACAAAAAAAAAATTTAATTCACAAATTTTCAATATTATAAGTCACTCAAAATTCAAAAATTTGTAAAATAAAATTTAATATAGAGTCTTCCAATATTATAAATCATTCAAATAAAAAAATAAACGAATTCTAATTTAATGAACACTAGGAAAAAACTATGCATTAATCTCAAAAAACTTTGATTCATTCCTTCAGCACATGCTAGCATCCCGAGCTAATAGAGCTATGCTAATATGTTGATAAACTTCAAACCACATCGATCTTTTTTCCTAAATAGAAATAAAGATTCTTCATGAAAGCCGCATCCATCCTTTTATTTTGATTTATCAATCCAAACTGTAAATTATTCAAAAAAAAAATCATTGCATGGTGGGACCATGACATCAAGACCAAATGCTATATGCAAGCCTCGATGTCTGATGAACTCCAGAGGCGATTTGAGGACACGGTGAATGCTGCTGACATTCACGCGCAACTCAAGGAACTTTTTGGGGCTCAGTCGAGGGCTGAAAGGTTCGCAACTGTTAAGGAGTTGATGACGTGCCGCATGCGTGAAGGGACTTCGGTCCGTGATCATGGGGTACGAATGATTTGGCTCATACAAAAGTTGGCGACCCTTGATTTGGTGTTGGAGCATGAACTCAATGTGGATTTACTGCTTCTGTCTCTTCCTTCTTCATTTGATGGATTTGTGATAAATTTTAATATGAACAAGATAGAGGCCACCCTTGAAGAGATGGTCAATATGCTCGTTACATATGAATCCACACTTAAGAAGGATAAGCCCGTTTTCTTGGTGGGCTCCTCATCTTCTGCTAAAAAGGGGCCAAGTATGAAGGGCAAGAAACGTTCTGCCCCACCCAAGAAAATCGAGCCCGAGAAGAAGCAAAAGACAAAGGCTTCAAACAATGGAAAATCCAAGGATGTTTGCCATTACTGCAAGAAGCCGGGACATTGGAAGCGTAACTGCAAGGAATATCTTGAGCAGTTGCGAACTGCAAAGGGTATGTTCTATATTGAAATTAACGTTTCGCTTAACACTACTTCTTGGGTATTGGATACCGGATGTGGATCTCACATTTGCAATGATTTGCAGGTGATGACAAGAAGTCGGAGGCTTAGAATGGGTGAGACCCAGCTGAGGCTCGGGAATGGTTCCAGAGTTGAAGCTACAGCCGTAGGAGACGTTTGTTTAATTTTGCAGAACGGTTTTAAGTTATTATTAAGAGATGTTTTATTTGTTCCGGATTTAATTAAAAACATTATTTCTGTTTCTATGCTAGATAGAGATGGTTATTCTTGCAATTTTGTGAATGAGATTTGCAATATTTACAAGAATGAATGTTTGATTGGAAATGGACAACTTGAAAACGATCTATACAACTTAAAACTAAAAGACGTTCCAATTAATTATTTTGATAAACCGGCTACAACAAACAAAAGAAAAATCGATAGTCAAAACCCGGCAAACCTTTGGCACGCTAGGCTAGGTCATATTTCCTCAAGGAGGATGAACAAGCTAGTGGGAGAGGGCATGTTTGATATGTCTGATATTAACTCTCTACCTACTTGTGAATCCTGCCTAAAAGGAAAAATGACTAAATCTCCTTTTAAGGGGAAACCTGAGCGTAGTCAGAATCTGTTGGATTTGATCCATACAGATGTTTGTGGTCCATTTAGAGTAGGGACTCAACATGGCCACACCTACTTCATTACCTTTACTGATGATTATTCAAGGTATGGGTATTTATATTTAATGAAATATAAGTCTGAAGCATTTGAAAAGTTCAAAGAATTCAAGGCTGAAGTAGAAAACAAGCTAGGTAAAAGTATTAAGGCACTTCGATCGGATCGAGGTGGAGAATACTTGAGTACCGAGTTTTTGGACTATCTGAAAGAGAATGGGATTCTCTCTCAGTGGACTCCTCCTATGACACCACAGCTTAATGGTGTATCGGAGCGTCGTAATCGAACTTTGTTGGACATGGTTCGATCTATGATGAGCTTCACTGAGCTTCCACCTTCGTTTTGGGGCTATGCGCTTGAAACGGCGGTATTGTTGTTGAACAACGTCCACACTAAAGCAGTGGACAAAACACCATACGAGTTATGGAATGGCAAAGCTCCTAAGTTTTCGTACTTGAGGATTTGGGGATGTCCTGCTTACGTGAAGCGGACAGTGGGAGATAAGTTGGATAGTCGATCCAGCTTATGTTATTTTGTAGGGTATCCGAAGAATTCAATCGGATATTATTTCTATTATCCTGCTGAAACAAAGGTGTTTGTTTCTAGGAATGCCACCTTCTTGGAGAAGGAGTTCTTATTGGATAAGAAAGGCGAGATGATGGAACTCGAAGAGGTTCGAGAAGAACCCGAAATACAAAATAACGATCCTACACCTCAGGAATCATTGCTGGACACGCCTGAACCTAGAAGATCCGAGAGGACTTCTAGACCTCCTATTCGATATGGTCTTCTTCTTGAAGGGGATCAAGATGAACCCGACATTGGATGTGATCCAAGAAACTTCAAGGAAGCAATTTCTGATGCGGATTCGAATTTATGGCTTGAAGCTATGCAGTCAGAATTGGATTCGATGCATACAAACCAAGTTTGGTCTTTGGTAGATCCTCCCGATGGAATTGTTCCAATAGGGTGTAAATGGATCTACAAAAGAAAGCTTGGGCCTGATGGTAAGGTATTGACCTACAAGGCGCAATTGGTGGCGAAAGGTTATACTCAAAGGCAAGGAGTTGACTATGATGAAACCTTTTCACCAGTTGCTATGTTCAAGTCCATAAGAATCCTTATTGCCATAGCTGCATGGTATGACTATGAGATATGGCAAATGGATGTGAAGACTGCTTTTCTTAATGGAGACATTAAGGAGGAAATCTATATGAAGCAGCCTGAAGGGTTCACATCCATGGGAAGCGAGCATAAGGTATGCAAGCTTCAGAGATCAATTTATGGTCTAAAACAAGCATCAAGAAGTTGGAACCAGAAATTTGATGAAACAATAAAAGATTTTGGTTTCATCAAGAACCCGGAGGAACCTTGCGTGTACAAGAAAGTAGTTAAGGATGCGGTGACATTCTTAGTACTTTATGTTGACGACATCCTACTCATTGGGAATGACGTAGGGATGTTGCAGTCAACAAAGATATGGTTATCAGGTAGATTCTCGATGAAGGATTTGGGTGAGGCATCCTACATTCTTGGGATACAGATCTATAGAGATAGATCTAAGAGAATGATAGGACTCACACAATCAACCTACATCGACACCATATTGAAACGGTTTTCAATGGATGGGTCCAAGAGAGGACATCTACCCATGTGTCATGGAGTTTCTCTATCCAAGTCTATGTGTCCCAAGACTGATGCAGAGATAGAGAATATGACACATGTACCATATGCGTCAGCTATAGGTAGTATCATGTATGGGATGATATCTACTAGACCGGATGTAGCATTTGCTCTGAGTGTCACGAGCAGATATCAGTCTAATCCTGGTCAAATGCATTGGAAAGCCGTGAAGGACATTCTTAAGTACTTGCGAAGGACTAAGAATATATTCATAGTTTATGGAGGACGAGAACTCAAATTGGAAGGCTATACCGACTCTAGCTTCCAAAGTGACGTGGATGACTCGAAGTCAACCTCTGGATTTGTATTCATGCTCAATGGCGGTGCTGTCTCTTGGAAGAGTTCCAAGCAGGACACCACAGCGGATTCCACCACTGAGGCTGAATACATTGCAGCATCAGCTGCTGCTAAAGAGGCCGTTTGGATGAGGAATTTCGTCCAAGAGTTGGGCGTCATTCCTGAATTTGTTGGTCCAGTCCCGGTGTACTGCGACAACACGGGTGCCGTTGCTCAAGCAAAGGAACCAAGGTCTCATCAAAGATCCAAACACGTACTGAGGAAATACCACATCATCCGGGAGATTGTGGAAAGAGGAGACATCACTGTCGAACGAGTGGCCTCTGCAGACAATATCGCTGATCCGCTTACTAAGCCCTTGCCAGGACCATTGTTTGACAAACATCGCGAAGCAATGGGTCTACGTAGTATGACTAGTTGGCTATAGGGCAAGTGGGAGATTGAAAGAGTGGGTGCCCAGTGAGCCAACTTGTGGCTATGGGCTTTGATGACTCTTTGTAAAAACAATCTTTTGTTTAATGTAATTTACACTTTTATTAATGGCAATGACTTTATATTACTTCATATTGTTATATTGTGATATACTATTGTTATTTTGATAAAGACCTTGAATATACCATAGTGTATGTAAGATGTGGTAGAACATGGAGATGTCTATCATGAAATACATCTTATAGTCACTGTATATTCTAAACTGTTCCTAGTCGATTGAGCCGTCCGATAATAAGGATAAGGATCGCTCGAGTTTGAGACTAGCATTTGCGATGCGGAGTACCACGTTTCATTGGTAGGGAACATAGAGATGTTCGAAGCATGCAAATGGATATTCATAGGATGAATAATCGAACTACCCTATCCGGACTTTCCAAGTGGTTATCACTTATCGAGTGGATAAAGTCCGCGGTTTTGGTTGTACACCATTAGTCCTTACGACTTGAAACATCATGGAGACTCTATATGCTAGTGCTGTGCTTTGACTCGTTTACCGACTCTATGGGGGTCATCAGGTGTCGGGATTGGGTACAGCTACGACACATATAGGAGTCGATGCATTGTTGTCAAGGATTCACCACATACTTGCGAGTGTGGATATCCTATGCGATCTGAGGAGATATTAGTGTGACAAATCTCTGGCCAGAGTACTTGATGTGATTTAAGAAATGGTTTCTTAGTAGCACATGCGATGTCACTAATTTGATCTTCAAGATGTATTGCATAGTTATCGAATCTTGAGCGACTCTCGATATACCAATGGTTGTTGATTCGATCGGGATATTTGGATGAAGGGACCGTACTGTACGCTAACCAAAATCTACTGGTTCTTGTAGGCACTATCAGTGATACCTAGGGAATCATGGGGCGATGTTGCTAGGCGCTTTACCATGATTCGTTGGGCAAGTCGGAAAGTGTTGTTCCGAGTCACAAGGAGTTGTGAGCCCACGGCTAGCTGTATCCCTGAACCATTGAGGGTCACACAGTGTAATGGAGTTTTAATCCCCGTTGAGATAGTTAAATTTAAAGAGTTAAATTTAATGAATAAAGAAGTTGGACTTCTTAATTAAGAGTAAGGGAGTAGGATTTCCTAAAATGACATAGGGATGGGCATTTTTGGAAACCACTGAATTCGGATTCAGGAAAATTTATCTTGACTTTAAAATGTGCAGAAATGGTTTCTGTGCACATTGGTAAAATCGGTTTATCAATCGGAGTCACGATTAATTTTATATTAATTTCTGAACATGCGGGCTTTGCTTGTCGGGCCTCAACTTATGACTAATGGGCCCTAAGGTGTTAGTGGCCTGCATTATAAATAAGTTATTGCAGTACAGAAATTACACACGATAGGTCATTATTGAGAGACAGAAAAATCGAAAAAAACCCTAGCCTTTTTCTCTCATTCGGCCGACCCCTCCCCCTCTGCCCGAGAAATTCCGGTCTGTGATTTTTGAATTGCAGTCTGAAATAACGAATCAGATTCGTTTAATCTCTTCGCAGAAAAACTTCTGATAGATTTTCTAGTGCAATCTATCAGAGGGATTTAAACCTCATTCGTGGACCTGATTGAAGGAGTTCATCAGTTCCTGGGAGAGACAACAAGAGCAGATTAATTCTGTTGGTGTCAATAATCTCGCTTCGAGATTGAAGGTAAAATTTAATAATTGTTATTTGAATTTTAAACACACTTATAATTTAATCGTTGAACGGTTGATACCCACACCATGGAATTGTTCCATGATAAAATTTTTAAACTTCCGCTGCACCGGGTATCAATCGTGATTGATCTGAACGCCAGTTTTCCAACAAAGGGAACTCAAAATGTTGGGCTATGGTATACAAATGATAACTCCTTCAACTTATTTGCTATTTAGATGCAGAATACGCAATGTGCAAATTGGACAGAAAAAGCACAAGTGGATCAGGTCAATTCTTGGGAGAAAGACTGATATCTTAGTGTAGCAAAAAGAAAACATTCATTGCAACTTCCACCATGGAATCAGAGTATTTAGCCGCTGGAAGTTGCTGCGCTCAACTTCTCTGGATGCAACAACAGTTGAGAGATTATGGAATCGAAGCCAAGGAATCGCCGATCTTATGTGACAATACCAGCACAATTGCGATCTCGTACAGTCCAATTCTTCATTAAAGGACTAAACATATCGATGTTAGACATCATTTCATCCGCGATCATGCACTAAAGAAGAACATTATCTTGGAACACATTCCAACAGAACAATAAGCCTCAGACATCTTCACCAAACCGCTACCTAAGACTAATTTTTATTACTTTAGAAATATCTTAGGACTTATTGATTTATCATAAAATTGACAAAGGAAGAAGTTTTGATTTTTCTCTGAAAAGGATCAAGTCTTTAGGTAAACCATCTGTCTGGTGCGGGGTAGACCGAGCAACTGCTCAACCCTAGACTGATCTTCAAACTCAGTTTACCAACTAAAACTATGAATAGTAAATTGAAGATTCGAAGAATTCTGAATTTGTTTGAAATCCTTGTTCTTATCATGAATTCATTATATTAACATTCAGTTTGACGGTTACTTTATCATATTATCTGCAAATCCTTAAATAGCTTACTTTAATGGGGAATTTGTTTTCATTCTTACATCAGTAAATATTTTTTGTTTGTGTGTTATATATATATATATATATATAGAACAAATCATACACAATAATAGCAGCAAAATAAATCTTTTATTCATAGGCGCTGAGTTGCAATTTATATTTTTCACTCAACTGCTAACTTCCAGAAGCTCATCTAGGCATTCATCTCACCTGTTTGAAATTCTTCAAAGAAGGAGAAGAGCATCAGCACTTGCAAATCCTTATTCAGAAGCAGCAGTTGGATGCCCTCTCTACTCAGAACATACACATGATTATCATTGTCAAGTTTCTCTATATACTTCTCCAACCGTCGAGTCTCCTCAGGGTTGAGAAGCTTTTCACCTCGAGCCTTAAGTTCAAGGGCCTTCGTCTTCAGTAGCTCCAGCTTTTGAGCAACAAAATCTTTATACTCTTTCTTGCGTTCTTCCATTTTTTTTATGTGTTATGTGTTATAAAATTTTTGTAGAAGTACTTCCCTTTATAGCCTTTGCTCACAATTATCGAAGAGTTGCAAATAAATAAAAATAAAATAATAAAAAATTTGAAGAGTCTTTTATGTGTCCTCACTCACTCAAACAAATATCAACCGATCCTTTATGCGTTATAATATTTGATCAGTTTACTTAGTTTTATATGTGTTCTTTGCGTTAGATCAGTTTACCTATTCATTGCATACTTTTATTCTATCTTTTGATCAGTTTACCTAAACATTGCAATGTTACTTAGATCAAAATAAAGAGAGATCTTCATTGATAACATAGTCACAAACTTGATTACAAATCTTTATGATTCAACATCTTAAAAAAAATCTCTCAACTCCAATCTATCACCCATTTTTGGAGAGGAGATGTTGCAGCCTCCATGAGTTCATCAGAAGTTTCAATATGGAGGAGTGTTTGATACTCTTTAAAGAGCATCAGATAGTGAACATTCCCATCTGTGAACATGAGCTATGGATCCTCAACATTACCCCTGATCATGTACTCTTCCTTTTTGATAGCCAACTCCTCAGCATCTTCTTCTTTTATTGGCGGGAAAAAGGAATGGTGGTATGCACACAGTTCCTCAATCTTAAGCCAAGTTGACACAACTTTCTCCCAAACTATGTCTTCAAATATTTATCTTTGCAAGCATAAAAAAAGTTCAAAGGATCCCGACCAAAGCCAAAAGGAGAATTAATTCTATCCATTTGTTATTTTTTTTAGAGTTTTAGAGTAATTTTTGCTTATTTTGAAGGATATTTATAGATGAATTTCTCGTGAATAGAGGGAAATATGTCTTTTTTTTTCGCGTTGTTTGTACTATATGCCTTTCAAATTTTTTTTGTTGTTGTTTGCCACGCTGGGAAACATATCATCAATAACGAATGCATATATATTTCTCCTATATAGAGTCTCTTTCAGTTTACCATACTTAAACCCTAGCGACACTACGAATCATATACTACTTCTTATATTTTTCAATATCTTTTACAAATACAATCACGATATTGGCAACTTCAGCACCAGCCTTCATTCTAAATGCCTTGATAGTTGATTTTGAATCACTTTACGAGATGAATGACGAAGGGATCACCTCCATATGTCAAAAGATTGAGCATTCTAGTATTCGCCCCTTTCTGGAATCAAAATCCTTGGATATTTTTCAGAAGGATCTCATCTCGATCTATCACAAGTGCAGTACAATAGATGATGGAATATTGCAAGTATCCGTGGGTGGACATTTAGTTCAAATCGAAGAAGTCTTCTTTGCTCGAACTTTTAGTTTACCAACTCAAGGAATCATCGGCTTTCAACTATTTCTGTCACCGATCTCACCGAAATGCAGACAGTATTCTCTAACACAGAGAAACCTATCAGTTTATCAGCATTCAAGAGAGATGTGAAGGTGGAATTTCAACTCTTGGTTGATGTTGTAGCAAAAAGACTTCTTGCTAAAGCCAGATCTTTTGCGAGACTGACCAATGAAAAATTTAGAGCCATGACATCCATTAAAAAATAAATTAAAGTAAACTGGGGAAACATCCTATTCAATTTTTTTTTTTTATCAAATGATGATTTAGTCCAAAAAATCACCTGGATATGCAGTTCAAATCAGTCGACTCCTTGATATCTTTGGTGTCAAACTACAAGAAACCACTACCCTTCATAAGTATCGAGTTTTAAATGCACAATACTTAAATGACTTTCGATCAAAAGGTCGATTGATGCTCCGTCCAAGAAGCCAAAGACTGACATAAAGAAGACCACCAAAAAGAAGAGAAAAATACCCATTTATGACAATGAAGAAAGTGATTGTGAAGAGACTGTTAAGCCCCTGACTAAAAAGGCAAGAACTTCAAAAGCTAAACCCATTGCCTTACCCACCAAACTGATCATCTCACTAGCACCAAAATCAGCAGCCATCACATCCCAAATTGCTCCAAGCTCCTCATATGAAAAACTCAAGGAACAACGCACTAAATCCAGATCCGATCCCAAAGGAAAACAACCAATGATAGTAGAACCAATCCAAAGTGTTAAACCATCCAAGGAACTCTAAACTGATGAAGATCCAGAGGATATAGTCAAGTTACATCCAACTTCACTTCAAGTTGTCTCTGTTCCTACCATTTTGCCACCATCAAGGCCCATTGAGGGACTATCTTCTACCCAGATAATTGAATACACTAACTCAGGGCTTGACATCAATGCTGAGTTACACAATTCTTCAGTTGTGTCTTCCTTAGATATTGACAGACCATCCAATGCAATACAACTACAAATTGATCTAACTATGGATGAAGTTCTTAAGTATGCTGAACACAAAACTGACACATTTTATGATGAATGATATAAATATCAAACTTATACTCTTGTAGACATCTTAAGAAGAAATGAGAATTGAGTCAATTTGTGAGCTTTGAGGAGACAATGTTGATAATTGTCAAGACCATTGACACTCTAGAAACTTTAAACAGAAGGCAATACTTCTTTGACCTCACGCGGATCAAGAAACTGACTCAAATTCATGCTGAGCTTCAAAAGAATTATGATCCCCTAGCTCAAACCGCCTATGAAGATAGATCAGTCTTCACTCAGTTGGACTCTGACTTAACTTCTTTGCAGAGAAAAGTTAAGGTATGGGAAGAATATAAAGAACTTGTTATTCCAAAGCCTTATATTTCAAAGAAACATAAATCCCAATCCAATTCAAAATTCGCTCGCAAGAACGGTAAGTGTAACGTCCCAAAACTCGGGAACGCTACTAAACATACCTTCTTTAAAAATTTGCGAAAAAATAAAAATCTTTTTCATGAAAAAAATATTTAAAAGTGCATCAACAAACGTATGAAATAAAATTTTGCAGCATTACCAACATGACCAACATAAAATAATAATTACTAAAACTTGTTTCTCGTCTCAAAATAAAAGTATCGTTTGCTCAAAATACTATTCATAATCCATCGCACTCATGCATTCTCCGCCGGACTGACCTCTGGCTCCTCTTCATGTCCAGCTACAAAGTCATAAATGAAGTCATCAACATCACTGTTACATGCACTATCCAAGTATATTGAGTCTAAAGACTCAGCAAAAAATGCGTAAAAAAGGGTCTTATTTAAACTTGAAACAAGAAAATAATAGTACACCATACTTAATGCAATGACATAACATGAACATAATTTAAAATAACCATAACATAAAACTTTTCATTTGGGGGTGATGAGATATGTGGATTTGTGGCAACCATCATAAAAGCACATCATAGGTTCTCGTGATCACGGTCGTTGTACAACAAGCATACGACTTTTGCCCTTAAACTTTCATTCTTTGGATAGGCCGCTCCGGAGCTCATCCTGAAGTACCAGTCCCCTATAATTCCATCTCATAGGGAATAGTTTGGATAGACCGCTCTGGAGCTCATCCCGAAGTGTCAGTCCCGTATTGCCACCACAAAATGCATACAACATCAAAAATATTTTTCATGCATCTTCATATCATATCATGCTTGTAGAAATTTCTTGAGAACTTAATGCATGTCATACTTGATAAAATTTCTTGAGGAAAAATTATCATTTAATTGCATCACATACTAATCGATTCACGTGAGTTGTTCTTTCCGTCCTTGACTTAAAACTTGAAATCTTTTCTATAAAAAGTCTTTAAAACAATTAAAACACCTTAAAAGATCATAAAGTACCAATCATACAATTAAAAACAAGATTAAAATAAAATAAAGAAAAATATATTTTTGGGGCAGCTCAGAGACACCCTTTTCTCTTCTGCAGCGTTGCCTGGGCAGCATAGAGGCGTTGCAGCCACGCATCCGCAGCGCAGCGCTGCTGCGCTTCAGCTACAAAAAACTGATCCTGCTGCTGAAAATTCCATCTCCTCGGCTACAATTTAACGCCACTCAATCGTCAATTGAACCCCACGCTTAAGCATACGAAAAACTTCAAACAAAACATGCCAAAAGATCCACCTTTCAAAGAATTTGAATCAACTTCTCATCTGTAAGGCCCCGAAAATATTGAGTTATTAATTACGGAATTAGAGATTTAAATTCCGAATTTTGGAAAATATTAATTGGAGAAATTATGGAAATTAGAGATTTAATTTCCGAGCTGAAAAATATTTAATTTGAGAATTTACGGATATGGAGATTTAAAGTCCGGGATTCTTAAATTAAAAGTTATAAATATTTGAATTAAATATTTATGGGATTAAGATTGAAATTACGAGTTTGAGAATTAAAGAGGATTTAATTTGAAGAAGAAACTCGAGCAGGGACCGAATTGCAAATATTGGACAATTCGGAGACCAAAGTGCAAATATCAGATTTTGAGTGGGACACTTGTCATTTGGCTGTATATGAACGTGTATAACTTGGATAATATCATATTTTCAGCAGCAAAAGCGTGCAGCAAGGAAGAAATCAGATTTTCAATTCAATTTTGATTTTTAAACTTCAATATCTCAAAATCCAGCTGTCCGATTTCAAAACCGAGCGTAGTTTTGGAATCCTTTCAAGAAGAGCTATCCATTGATGTAAGTATCTCTAAGATTCAGTAGGTCTCGAAATTATGATGTTATGATGTTGGAAAAAATCAGAATTTGAGTATGTGTTAGTGTTCTTGATGATATAAGCTTTTCAATATCGAAGCCAGAACGAAGAACGGACAACGTATGCAATTGTTATGATTTTCAGAATATGTTTCAAATGCTTGAACCTTCTGATATGCTGGTATATGTTGATATATAAGCTGATATGACGTGGATATGAGTTGTTATGATTGATAGTTTTGATAGTTTTAAGTTTCGGTTACCGAATTTGTACCGTTACGCCGTCAGTTTACGTTTAATAAATTTCTGGAAATACATGCTGCTGAATTTCGAAATTAAGTGATGAAATGATATTGATATGAGTTATATATCAATGTTTAGATGATGTTTGAGTTGTTAGAATTATCGGTTTCGAACCGTTACGTCGCCGGTTGAATTTCGATCAAATTAGCAAGCCTTGAGTTGTTGAACTTTGGAATGAGTTGAATGCAATATTGAATGACTTGATATGAATTTCAGATTGTTCAAGAATATATCAAGTTCAAGTTCTCACCGATTCGAATCAATTGAAGATTGGTCAAGGTTTGAGTTGCTAGCTTTGATATTTCTATCATTCTATCTAGTGAGTTGATACAAGTTTGGTGTGTATTGCAGCTTGAGGATTGGAGCTACTTAGCTATCACGACTGGAAGGTATGATTCGACGATGACCAAAGCAGGGAATGAGCATCGAGATGTGTTTGATCTCTCGATCCCTTAAATCACACAATAGTTTCTATTTTATGTGTTTATGTGTTTGCTATTCTTTATTGGAGTTATGAGCTTGTGGCTTACTTGTTAGGCTATATTATGAGGTGATTGTGTATTGTGTCATCTCGTTGTGTTTCTTGCACCTAACCTTTTTCTCCAATTTGTCCTGATGTCGTTGATGAGTTTTAAACATCGATATCGTGTATCAGTGATGAGATTCGAGCATTGATACCTAAAGCCGGGTTTATAACATCAATGAGGAGTTTTTGCATTGATGGTGAGTGATGTGTTTTAGCATCTAAACCGGTGTCGCATTTGAGCCTTATTCCTTCTTAGCCATTTAATTTATTTTGCATTTCATAAGGTGTTATTATGATTTGAAATGCATGCTATGGCTACTTGTGATTATTTATATGTTTCGTCTTTCATACTAAGTTTTTAGACTTATCGGTTTTTCGGCTGTTGCTTTGTTTTTGTGTGTGCATTGCAACAGGTGTTTCAGGGCCAAGTTATAGGAGGCCATGAGCATTGGGAAGAGTTTAGAAGTGGTGCTCCGGGTTGTGTTGTAGCTTGTTGTGGGAAACTTATTTTTAAACCATGTTGAGTTTGGATGATATCCAACTTTTGTATTGTATAGCTTTGCATAGTCTAGAGTTGTTTAGATTATGTGTTGTTGGATCATGGTTTTGGGTAAGTGTTTATAGCATTTGGTTGTTTGATATTCAAGTTGAGATTATCACCATTTCATATGAGCTTGGGTTCTTGTTAGCAACAAAAATCAGAACAAGAGCTGGACTGCAGAATTTTCGAGCAAACATGCCCGCTCGATCGGTTGAATTGCACCGATCGAGCGAGGCCAGTTTTGCTTCAACCCGAGAGCTGGGTTTTTCTTGGTCGCTCGATCGGTCAAGTTTAACCGATCGAGCGAGGCTCTCTTTTAAAATTTTTTTTTGTTTGGTTCTTGTGCTGCTTCTTTTAAATGATGTAATTGTTTAATTATGGTATTTTTATTAGACGAGCCCCAGGGTCCCACATTGTTTGGTATCAGAGCTTTAAGTTAGAAGCTGAGTGGGGTAGATTGAGTCGCATGAGTTCATTATGCATGAGTTTAATGCATTGTTTGATTATGTGAATTCGATGCGAGCATGTTTCTACCTTTGAGAAATTGCCTGACTATATGCTAGCATGTGTTTATCTTTTGATGTTGAATGTGCTGACATCAAATTACATGATTATGTGTTGCAAACTATATGCTTATGTGTTTATTGAGTATATTTCTATAATTGATAAACATATAAATAGAAAATGATGTGTGAGAAAGACAAGGGTACACTCATGAGTGATGAGGAGCTGTGTGCAGGATGAAAAAGGAGATGATTCAAACTAGATTTTAAATTGTATACTCATGTGTTTTATGATTGGGGAATCGAGCAATACTCAGAAAACTGAGGAGTATGAGGTATTTCTCCTTGTCAAGCAAGCAACGGTATGCTCATGGACTTTATTGAGTTAAGAAATGCTGGAACTGAGATTATGATTATGATGTATTGAGGTTGTTGGTTGTACGGTCTCATTATAACATGTACGTCTCCTTGTTACGCAAGAAATTGTATGCTCTTCAGCTTAAAGAGTAGCGATAAATTGAAATCATGATTATGTAATAGTTGTTGTATACTGTGATTGCTTCAGATTAATCATGATTATTTGAGTGGCTGCATGAGAAGTTGATGCAGGTGCTGTAGGAGATAGATACGAAAGATCTATATCAGAACTGGATGTGTTTGGCTAGTGATGATATGAGATTGAAAGGACAGAGATGAAATCTATTCTCGAGGATATTGAGTTATTATTCCCTAAGACCTGCTGTGGCCGGAATTGAGTGAGGTAAGATCTGATATTGTGATGTCTATCGATGAGTGAATTGATTTTATTAGATAACATCGAGCAAAACAGAGATAAATCCTCGATATGATGGATTTCAGACTAGTCCAGGGAATTGATCAGATTAGATCAGTGACTGAAATATGGCGGTAAGAATTCTTGAGATTAGAATTATATGGTTTGAATTCGATTTCAGGAATGAGTTATAAGCTTTGTGCTAGTGTGGTAAACACTTTGAGATCAAATCTAGAACTGTTTATAACATTCTAAAGGTAGATGAATCGATATAGCGGTAATGCTAAGTTTGATTCATTGATCAAGTAGAACTGATTTAGTGATCCAAATGTACCCTATAAGAACATTGAGTTATGATATCTTTTGGGTTGAAGAGTATGCAAATGACATTAGTGTTTTGAGATTCAAAATTCAGTTACAGTTGAGCCTTCCTTCGATTATTTTGCTGATGTTCGAGTTTTATCGTAGTCATGTATTCTTGATTCACATGACATTGAATTTTATGATTCTTGCCATTTGATCTCGATTGTTCTCCGAGTAGGAACTTCGGAAGTTATATTCTTGATATTTGAATTTTTTTTAGTTCTGGACCTTGATATTGAATTGGGTGAATTTTTATTGGATTCCATGGTGATCTACTTGTCTTTGTGCAATAATTGAGAATGCTTAGAACTCTGTTCTAATTGATACGCGTGAATAAATATCTCATCATAAAGCCACGCTATCAACCCTGATTTGGGGTATTGCATAATATTGCATTATTGATGAATTGGTCACCAGTTATGTTTATTATTTATTGGCCCGTATTCCTTAGTTTTTGAGCTTGCATTGAAGCATCCATCCTAGTATTAAAATGCAAGTGAGTTGTTTTCACTTTGCAACAATTAGTGTCCAGAATTTCCTTTATATTGATGATCATGATTTGAGCAATTATCTTCGAGACTATCTGATGTTGAATTAGAAAATCATATACTTGGAAGTGATGGCTCGTAACTGATAGAGATTGCTAGTCAAAGAATATGTAGACTGGGTATTCTGCTTTGAAGTCCTTTATTGCCAACGGGAGAAAGAAAATGGGTCGATGAGATTTTATGTCGACTATAGCCTATTGAACAGGACTACAGTAAAGTAGAAGTATCTGTTGCAGTGAATAGACGATTTGTTTAACCAGTGGCATGGTGCTTTTGTCTATTCAAAGATTGTTTGAGTTTAGATATCATCAAGTGAAAATCAGTGAGGTAGTTGTGCCTAAGACCTGATTATGCTGTTGGTGTGATGAATACTTCAACGATGTTCATGAGTTTAATGAACAGAATCTGTCGGAGATTTATTGGTGAATTTATTGCGTTATGTAGCGATGATATCTTGAGTTAGTTGATGAATGAGCCAAAGTAAACAGAGCAATTGTATGCCAAACTGTCCAGGTGTGAATTTTAACTGGATAGAGTTGTAATTCTTGACTTTATTATGTCAAACGACAGGATTGTGATGAATCCTAGCAAGGTTGAGACATTGAATAACTAAGGTCTTAGCAGAGATTGTTATAGGGTTCTCATGTAGTGCAAGATTATCACCAAATGAACCCTGACAGATGTGAAACTGACGAGTTGAGTAAATTTGCTGGAAGAGTATTATCCAGACAGATGTAATGTAACCATTGAAACTTAAGTAGAAAGGTGTGCGATTTGATCTTATCTGCTATTGATGTGGTTATGTTGATCAAGAGTTATTGTGCTTCTAGCTTGAGTTTTTGTGTTAGATTTGCAACTGAGTAGAGTATTTGCAATCCAATCTGAACCAGTATTGATTACGAGGGTTACAGAAGCACGGAAATCCACTCAGATTACGTGAATCTCGATAGAAAAAATCAGATTTAGACATGAGTTTGAGTATCAGTTGAGTATGGATTAAGTTTGGTGTCTGCAAATATAGGTAATATTGTGCATAGTATTTCAGAAGTGAGATAATAAATTCGGAAAGAGGCACATTACAATAAATTTTGTATCCATCCAGGTCAGTGTATGAAAGCAAATATGATAGAATTTGTGTTCTGATACCTAAACTGTCAGTAATGAAAGCAAAACGAAAGCAACCAAGTGGTCTATTGTACAGTTTAGCGTGTTCAGAATTAGATTGGGATCAAAACATGATGAAATGTGTCACGAAACTACCGAAATCCTAGAGGGGATGTAATACAATAAGGTAGTTTATGACAAACTGAATAAATCTGATAGAATATTCCTTATCAGATGCTATTCCGACATGATCATCTAATTACTTTGTATGATAGAGATGTTTTGAAAGGGCATGTTGTGCCGAAGATTACTATTTCTAATTGAGATCCTTGATTTATTTCGTATTCTTGGCACACTCTGAAAGAATCTTTGGGTACTCGTTTGCTTGAGAGTACAATGTAATATCCTCAGATTGATTGACAATTAAGATAATTGATCTAGATTCGAGAGTATGTATAGACTGGCTCTACGTATATTCTCGCATCATTGATGACGAGTTATAGCATCGATGATGAGTATCGATGATGAGTTATAGCATTGATACCGTGATTCTGAGATATGACATCCATGATGAGTTATAGCATTGATGTCAGGATGTCGAGAGTTAGCATCTACATGAGCAGCGAGAGAATTTAAGGTTCAAGATTCCTCTTATTTGGTAAGCTTATTTACCATTTATAGATTTCTACAGGAACACTCATAAGCAATCATGATAGTGATTTGGTTGTAGCGTTCTGAGGTAGAAAGTAAAGGTCTTTTCGGTGGTGGAATGATTTGTTCTGTTGCTTCAGCAGTAGGAGATGCATAGTTCCTTATCTGGGACGACATTTAAGCAGCATGAATGATTGAACCAGAATCATCAGGAGAAATTTCGGAGGCAATTCGATTAATTCAGTCTAGAATGAAGTGGATCAAGACAGAGTATAATTATGAGTCTCCGGACAAGAGAAAATTACGGAACACACCCAGTTGAGAGATTAAAATTCTCTTCAGCTTTATACGTTATACACGAGGTGTTATACATTTTGCTGTGAGAAAGTATGAGTTAAATACTTTCTATGTATTTTATCCAGGTGAGATAAAACTGGATGATATTTTAAGCTAGGTAATGTGCAGCAGTATATATACAGTATTGAGAAAGCTACCTGAGAATTAGAACAAGATATGAGATAGATGTATCCGAAACTCGTCTTAAAAGGTGAAACTGTTTCAGTATTTATTCAACCCATGATATTGAAATTGAAATGTGATATCCTGAGCTAGGTCACTGAAGAGAGGTTGTTACTTCAGTCATTTATTCAGCCTATATCTGTTACAGGATGATTGCAAGCGATTTCGAGGACGAAATCATGTCTTAGAGGGGGAGAATTGTAAGGTCCCATAAATATTGAGTTATTAATTACGGGATTAGAGATTTAAATTTCAAATTTTGGAAAATATTAATTGGAGAAATTATGGAAATTAGAGATTTAATTTCGGAGCTGAAAATATTTAATTTGAGAATTTACGGATATGGAGATTTAAAGTCCGGGATTCTTAAATTAAAAGTTAGAAATATTTGAATTAAATATTTATGGGATTAATATTGAAATTACGAGTTTGAGAATTAAAGAGGATTTAATTTGAAGAAGAAACTCGAGCAGGGACCGAATTGCAAATATTGGACAATTCGGGGACCAAAGTGCAAATATCAGATTTTGAGTGGGGCACTTGTCATTTGGCTGTATATGAACATGTATTACTTGGATAATATCATATTTTCAGCAGCAAAAGCGTGCAGCAAGGAAGAAATCAGATTTCCAATTCAATTTTGATTTTTAAACTTCAATATCTCAAAATCCGGCTGTCCGATTTCAAAACCGAGCGTAGTTTTGGAATCCTTTCAAGAAGAGATATCCATTGATGTAAGTATCTCTAAGATTCAGTAGGTCTCGAAATTATGATGTTATGATGTTGGGAAAAATCAGAATTTGAGTATGTGTTAGTGTTCTTGATGATATAAGCTTTCCAATATCGAAGCCAGAACGAAGAACGGACAACGTATGCAATTGTTATGATTTTCAGAATATATTTCAAATGCTTGAACCTTCTGATATGCTGGTATATGTTGATATATAAGCTGATATGAAGTGGATATGAGTTGTTATGATTGATAGTTTTGATAGTTTTAAGTTTCGGTTACCGAATTTGTACCGTTACGCCGTCAGTTTACGTTTAATAAATTTCTGGAAATACATGCTGCTGGATTTAGAAATTAAGTGATGAAATGATATTGATATGAGTTATATATCAATGTTTAGATGATGTTTGAGTTGTTAGAATTATCGGTTTTGAACCGTTACGTCGTCGGTTTGAATTTCGATCAAATTAGAAAGCCTTGAGTTGTTGAGCTTTGGAATGAGTTGAATGCAATATTGAATGACTTGATATGAATTTCAGATTGTTCAAGAATATATCAAGTTCGAGTTTGCACCGATTCGAATCAATTGAAGATTGGTCAAGGTTTGAGTTGCTAGCTTTGATATTTCTATCATTCTATCTAGTGAGTTGATACAAGTTTGGTGTGTATTGCAGCTTGAGGATTGGAGCTACTTAGCTATCACGATTGGAAGGTATGATTCGACGATGACCAAAGCAGGGAATGAGCATCGAGATGTGTTTGATCTCTCGATCCCTTAAATCACACAATAATTTCTATTTTATGTGTTTATTTGTTTGCTATTCTTTATTGGAGTTATGATCTTGTGGCTTACTTGTTAGGCTATATTATGAGGTGATTGTGTATTGTGTCATCTCGTTGTGTTTCTTGCGCCTAACCTTTTTCTCCGATTTGTCCTGATGTCGTTGATGAGTTTTAAACATCGATATCGTGTATCAGTGATGAGATTCGAGCATTGATACCTAAAGCCGGGTTTATAACATCAATGAAGAGTTTTAGCATTGATGGTGAGTGATGTGTTTTAGCATCTAAACCGGTGTCGCATTTGAGCCTTATTCCTTCTTAGCCATTTAATTTATTCTGCATTTCATAAGGTGTTATTATGATTTGAAATGCATGCTATGGCTACTTGTGATTATTTATATGATTCGTCTTTCATACTAAGTTTTTAGACTTACCGGTTTTTCGGCTGTTGCTTTGTTTTTGTGTGTGCATTGCAACAGGTGTTTCAGGGCCAAGTTATAGGAGGCCATGAGCATTGGGAAGAGTTTAGAAGTGGTGCTCCGGGTTGTGTTTAGCTTCTTGTGGGAAACTTATTTTTAAACCATGTTGAGTTTGGATGATATCCAACTTTTGTATTGTATAGCTTTGCATAGTTTAGAGTTGTTTAGATTATGTGTTGTTGGAACATGGTTTTGGGTAAGTGTTTATAGCATTTGGTTGTTTGATATTCAAGTTGAGATTATCACCATTTCATATGAGCTTGGGTTCTTGTTAGCAACAAAAATCAAAACAAGAGCTGGACTGCAAAATTTTCGAGCAGACATGCCCGCTCGATCGGTTGAATTGCACCGATCAAGCGAGGCCAGTTTTGCTTCAACCCGAGAGCAGGGTTTTTCTTGGTCGCTCGATCGGTCAAGTTTAACCGATCGAGCGAGGCTCTCTTTAAAATTTTTTTTTTGTTTGGCTCTTGTGCTGCTTCTTTTAAATGCTGTAATTGTTTAATTATGGTATTTTTATTAGACGAGCCCCGGGGTACCACATCATCCAACATCAACTCACACCAAAAATTTGCGATTTTAAACGTCAAACCCTTGCATCTCCTTAAACTTTGACCAAGGACATCCAGAATGCTTCACGTATCACAATTTTATATCCTACTCATGGAAACATAGAAAATCATACAACAATAACATCAAAATAAATACCTAGATTTCATATCAAAATATTTATACTCTTGAATGATGGTTTCAAAACATTAAAACTTGTCTGTTCTTCGTGGGTTGGATTTTAACCTGTTCTTTGGGTCGTTTCTAGCCTCAAACAGACAAGATCGATCAAAACTTGGTGCAGTGCGTGAACGTGAAAAAGGTTTGGGAGAGGGAGAAAGACTATGCAATCAGTTTTGAAAAAGAATAGGAATTAATTAAACGCTTACTCTGCTTATGACTAATGGGCTTCCGAGCCGACCCATTAGACATCAAGCCTTAATTTTTAAATTTTTTCCACTCGCCATAAAAATAAAATTGCACCAACATAAACTTATGCACACATGATATATATATATATATATATATATATATATATATATATATATATATATATATATATATATATATATATATATATATATTTATCTCGTTCGAAGGCTAGCCCCGTCCCTTAGTCCAGAATTAAGTCCAACCTAAAAACATAATACTAGGTGCAAACATTAACCCTTGGCATAACATGTCATCAAAAATTACACATAATCATATATAAATTTCATGTATAAAATCATATAAATCAATTAAATCATTGTGATAAAACTAGTGGACTTTTGGACCTTACAAATCTACCCTCCTTAAGAGAATTTCGTTCTCGAAATTCGACTTACCAAACAGCTCAGAATAACGAGTTCGCATATCCTGCTCTGTCTCTCAAGTAGCTTCCTCAACTAGTTAGTTTCACCATAGAACTTTCACCATCAATATCTCTCTGTTTCTCAACCTATGGACTTATCTGTCCAAGATTTGAACAGGTATCTCCTCATAGGACAAATCTGGTGTCCACTCCACTGGCTCGTGACGAATCACATGGGAAGGATTCGCAACATACTTTCTTAACATGGATATATCAAAGACATTGTGTATACCTTCCAAGTTTGGAGGTAAATCTACTTGATAAGCTTGAGCCCCAAATTTTTCTAGGATCTCGAAAGGTCCTATGTATCTTGGACTCAATTTTTCTCTCTTCCCAAACCTCATAACACCCTTCCATTGTGACGCTTTTAAGAACACATGGTCACCTACTTCAAACTCCAAGTCTCTACGTCGTTGGTTGGCATAACTTTTCTGTCGACTTTGAGTTGTTAACATTTCGTCCCTGATCTTGACTAACAAATCCACTGTCTGAGCCACTATCTCTGGCCCCACCCAAACATAGCTCTCTTTCCAACTTCATCTTAATGCAAGGGAGTCCTACATCTCCTCCCATACAACGCATCATAAGGAGCCATGCCAATAGTTGTTTGATAACTATTGTTATAAGTGAACTCCACTAAAGGCAACTTCGACTCCCAATTACCTTCGAAGTCGATCATACAAGCTCTCAACATATCCTCAAGTATTTGAATCACTCGTTCTGACTGTCCATCTATCTGTGGGTGGAAAGATGTACTGAAGGCTAACTTCGTACCCAATCCATGGTGTAAGCTTCCCCAAAAAATCGAGGTAAATCTAGAATCTTTGTGTGATGTTCTGTATTTTTTAAATATTTATTAAGATAATTGCGAAAAAGGGTGGGAAATTTTTTCAAAATTTAAATAATGCAGGGAGTGCATTGCGCTAGTTCGATCAACCATTCATTATTTGAAACATGGATGCAACCCTACATTCAAGACCATCTAAAATACGGCACGTCAAAACCTACAACTAACATCTTAAGGGGATAGGGAAATGCGAGTTCAAATAAATATCTACGTACATAAAATACATTTAAAATAATAGAGGAACTCACTTAACATTTTCAAACTAAAATAAACATTAAAATATTAAATACTTGAAATCCTCAAAACTCATTAAAAAGACTGACAATAAAATAATCAAATATAAAATCTTTAAAAGCTAAACATAAATAATTTAACAATAATATATCATAAACATAGGAAAATATTTAAACCATTAAAAACATCGAAACTATGAAACTGCTGTGCCATGCAATGCCTTCGCCACTTGGACTCTTCCGCTGATCTACCAAAGCCTTTAAATCAAATCTGCTAATCCACCTGCACCATTCAAGTATAGTGAGTCTAAAGACTCAACAAGATTAAGAACATGCATATCGTAAACATCATGGTTTCAAAATACTTTAAACTTAAAAAGAACATAAATGTTCTTAACATGATACCTTGAACTTGAAAGTCTTTAACGTAACCATCATAAAACTTTAAACTCAAAATCGTAATCATGATTTCAAAACTCTTAAAAGATGCAAAGAACTTAATCATGGACACCTACATACGTAACTTTAAAAATTTTGGAATAACTTCATGCATATCTTAAAAACATTACGCCTTAACATATGAACTTAAAACCTCATGAATATCATGAACTTGACAATACCACATAACATGAACATAATCATAACAACTTAACATTTTTTTTGATAATGGGGGGGGGGGGGAGGGGGGGGGGGTTTGGGGGTTTACAAGGTCTTGAACACAAGACCTCTCCCAATTGTGGGAGATTGGTATAAGTAATTGGAAAGGCCCCTCCGGAGCTTATCCCGAAGTGCCAGTCCCGTGTCTTTCCATCGCTTAACTCATAATTGGAAAGGCCCCTCCGGAGCTTATCCGGAAGTGCCAGTCCCGTAGATTTGGAAAGGTCCCTCCGGCACCCATCCCAAAGTACCAATCCCGTATTTGCCACCACAAAGACACATACGACATAAAAATATTTTCATGCATCACATTTCATTAATCATGCTTCATCTTAATATCATTCATTCATGCTTCATCATCTTTCATTTCATCATAACTTATCATTTCATTCATTATGAAGCATCAACATCATTGTCTTATCATTTCATCCTTCTTTCATCATTCATACGTCGTAACTGTAACATTTCGTGATCGTTAAAACCTTACTCGATAACTTTATGCATGTCGTAGATGATAAAAATCATACTTTCATATTGAACATATGTTTCATGAATAAAAATTATACATGTACATGCATCACATAACGTAATCGGTCCGCATAAGTAATTCTTTTTGTTCTTGAACTTAAAACTTGAAACTTTTTGCATAGGAATTCTTGAACATACTTAAAATACCTTAGTACATCATAAAGATGCATTTAGAACTTAAAAAACATGCAAGGAAGGGTTTTGGGACAGAACCATCCTCGCTCGAGTGGCAAGATCTCGCGCTAGAGCGAGACCTGTTCTAAAATATCATATTGCAGGTGCTCAAACTATATTTTACATTCTGAATTTGGAAAAGTGGTAAACATGAAAGTTTTAGCTCATGATCTTGGCTTTCCAATGGCTTAAACCTCACCTTAATTGAATTTCTCAGTAAAAGGTTATGCTTATTACACCAAAATGTGTCACTGCCGAAAATACAAAACACTCGACACACTTCGGGGGAATTTTGGCCAATCTTTCAAAATGATTTAGACAAAACTCAAAACATTAAAGTTGTAGATATATGAGTTAAATTTCAAATAAAATTAACCTCATCTCATTTGGATTAGTACACTAGTCCTGATTTCCAAAATCGTGACGAGTGTCGCTAATATGAAACAACCCAGCACATGTAACATTTCAAAACTTTAACTCAAACTAACTCAACACTTCAAAATATGATATTTTCTACTACTATTGATATATAATTTAAATAAAACATCCCTTGAACCTCAAGAACACATCAAAACTTAAAAAAGAAACATGTATCTCTTGAATCAAACTCAAGAACTTGACAAGAACGACTTATACTTCACGATTTCATACCATCACATAACATGCTCTTCAAACCCTTAAAATCAAAACTTTATGCTCTTTAAATTCTTGAAAATCATGCATAAATATCTCAACATACATCTTTTCATATCAAAATAATTATATCTTGAATGGTGGTTTCAAAACCTTTAAAATTTGTACTTGCCTTTGTTCTTCGAAGAACGGAATCAACATGGACTTGTAGAGATCTAGCCTTACTCAGACGGAATCGAGACGTGCTAAAAAGGCAGTCAAAGGAAGATGACATCCAGGAATTTTTTTAGTTGTTCCTAAGCTCAAAATATAACTTTATATGGTGAGGAGACAACAAAAACCGAAGACAAAATCAAATAAGAAATGCATCAGAAAACAAGTGCAAAACCATCTTACAAGAAGACTTTGATCTAGGCTGAAACGTCCACCAAAAATAGCGATTATAGCTCAAATCGAAGGAACGGATGTAAGGAAAAGAACACTTTAAACGGATTGAAGTTTGGACATCGGATGAAAGAGATATGATCAAAATACAGCAGCTGCGCAGAGGGAGGCGAGCTTGAATGAAATTTGGAGATTGGGAAGAGGAAGGAAGAAGATATAGGAAATTTTTGGGATTCTTGAATCTTTGATGGAAGCTTACGAGAAGCTCTTGAAGTTGGGATTCAGAAATGAGAAGGAAGGAAGAAAGAAAGAAACGTGAAGAAGAAAGAAGAAGAAATGGAGAAGAGACAACCAAGTAAATGAGATGGGGTAGGGAAAGAAATAATAGGCGCTGGTTAGGAGGACTACATCAAACATAGTCTGTCTAGCACGCCTTAAATTCGACTAATAAGATTTTCTCCTCTCGATGATTAAAATAAAACCATAACAATATTATACTCAAAATAATCGTAGAATCATTTAACACAATAATAAACGTATATTTTTAACATTTGAATCATCAATATTTTACATCACATATAAATGAAATAAATTCATTTAACACTTAAAGTCTCTTTAATACTCGTGAATGGATTTATGGAATTTTCTGGGTATTACACTCTGTCAGACACAATTCTTGCTGAAACTCCATGCAATCTGACTATTTCTTGAATGTACAGCTCGACATACTGATTCATGGAAAAATTAGTCCTAACTGGTAGGAAATGAGCTTACTTCGTCAATCTGTCAACTATCACCCAAATGGAATTCATCTTTCGTGGTGTGACTGTCAATCTTAGAGAACAAAGTTGACACTTTAGCAGCAAATGTTCAATCTCTCCAGACATCTATAAGCACCAACTTTCAAGGGATTTCGAGACAGATTAAAACCTTGAAATAAATTTCAAGACAGATTTCCAGCACATTCCAATCAACCAGCAGCAGGGCATCAGGGACAGTATAGTCATCATCCTTCATCCAGTCGCATTCACTACAATCAAGGACCTCTCTATCGAAGATAAATTTTGTTCCGCTTGATTTATTTTATCTACACTTGTATGCGGACCCATTTGATTGAAGCACTCCATACTCTGTTAAATATTTTATCACGTGTGTTTATCAAAAAAGGGGGAAAATAGTTCAGTTTATCAGTTCAGTCAAATGTATTAGTTTATCAACATAATTCAGTTTATTACAATGAGTTCAGCATATCAAAATTGAGTTTTAACTGATGACAAGGTTGCGTAATCTAAGTTTTGACAAACACCAAAAAAGGAAAAATTGTTGGAAATTAATTTTTGGTGTTTTGCGAATAAAAAGCGCTAAACTGATTTGAAAATAAAAAGTGTTAAACTGATTTTGCGAAGAAAAAATGTTAAACTCGTTTTACGAGATAAAGTGCTAAACTGATGTTATGAGGAAAATCACTAAACTGATATCATAAAGTACCAAACTGATGTCGCGAAGAAAGGTATCAAACTGATATCGTGAAGATAAGTGCTAAGACTAATATGCTAAAAGCACTAGAGTGATATTACGAAAGAAGGAAGAATGGAAGTAAACTGATAACAAAGCACTACGCTAAACTGAAGAAGTGATAATACAATTGGAAGTGCCCAGGAAGTAGACTGGTCGATCGAATGCCTTACATATTACATCAGTCCACCATCGCGACTTGAAATAGATAAGTTCTTCTATACTCTGACACCACTACAACACAACGCGCAATTTCAGAGAATGTTGGGTGCAGATAATGCCAGTGATAACGAACAAAGCAACGGGAATAATTCAAAATTTATCTGAATCAATTCAAAATTATGACAGTTGGGATTTGAGCCTATAAATAGGCAAATTGATCAGTTGAAGAATAGATTGCTGCTCGCGCATTTTCAATTATCTTCACATTCAAAGTTCTACAAGCTAAACTGATCAAAGAACTCAAAGCACACTTTTACAGTTGTTATTCTGATCAATTGAGGATCAATTTGTGCAATTTGAATCGATTTGTAATACTTATTCATCTTATCAGTCTAGGATTGATATTGCATTGTAACTATAAGTTCTAAGATAGACAATTGAGTATATGTCCTAGTTTTGGAGTGGGGTTTTACAAGTCGAGTTGTAAAATTCAAAGTCTTCTAGTGATATCCTTCCAACTGAAAGAAGGGGTGACGTATGATTGATTGAAATATTCGAACATCCATAAACATCTCTCTGTGTCTTTCATCAGTTTACCTTCATCTCATCAGTTTTGCACAAATACTTAGATTAGATGTTTAGAATCTGCATTTTGACATATTTTCGCACATTCATTGTTTGTCAATTTGCATAAAACATCAAGATATGATAAGAATTCAATCACTAATATGATTGAATTCACATATAGTTTAAACCGAAAGTTTTGAAGTGTATTTAACCCCATTCTACACTCTCAAACCGATCTTATCAGAACCAATAATTGTATCTTGTAGGACTTATCTTGAAGATTTCGATATTTTGTCATGGTCGGCGGTATCTAGAGTTACGAATCACAATGATCTGAAAATGTTCAATCTTATGAATGAATATTAAAATTTCAATATGTTAACAAATAAAAAAAAGTCAATGACAAATGTGTAAAATGTTTCACAATTTTTAAGTTTTTTCTTCTTCTAAATGTATGGTCTATAATCAATTTAGGTTGTATCTGAATTGGGTCATTTGAAATTTATGAACTTCAAATTTATTTTCGTTGTTAAATAACTTCAATAATGAAAATTCAAATCAATCTCCTACTTATTTTCACTTACCACAATGAAGTTTAAATGATTTCGATATTATAAGAATTTAAAATCCATCGTGATTATCTCAATTATATTTTAAATAAATATGAAGTCGAATTTGATTTTTTTTTGTATGTAAGTTATTTAAATCATGAAGATATATGTAAATCCATATATTTCAAATCCTTTCATTCAAACTCAATTTTAATTTATTTGTATTTTAATTATTTATTATTCAAAAAATAATATTATTAATTTTTGGTATTAATTATATAAAAAATCTCATACATCGCACAAATAAAATAGTAGTATATTGTATACTTGAAAAATAAAAAAACCAAATCGAATAATAATTTTAAAAGATAAGTACAAAAGCAGTGATTTCCCTCAATAATTGGCATAGCTTTATTTTATTCAGTGAGAAAAGGGACATTTAGTAAATGAAGTATACTCCAGGGTTGTTTTTGCAAGGTATAATAACTCCCGCAACTTCCTGCGAATTTCCTCAATATTGAGAATTCAATCTCAACCGTTCCTTCCAAATCGCGAAACCCTAGGCCGCCCACTATAAATTTCACGTTCAAAATCAGAAAATACGTTAGAAATTAGAAAAGAAAAGGATTTCAATCAAAGAGCGTGAATTCCTCTCTCTAATCTTCATCCCCTCCCCGTTTCCAAATCTCCGGGTGTTTGTACTTCTTAATTGATGGGGGCGATGGCGAATGATTCAGCGGCTTCATATGTTGATTGGAAGGAGGTGGTGGTGTCGAGCGAGAAGGGGCGGCGGGAGGTCCATTACTACCTCAAGCGCTACGGTGGAGGAGCGGATCTGGTGGTGGTTGGAAAAGAGAAGAGCGTCAGGCATATGTCCTATTATTATGCGATGAAAGATAATAAGGCCTCGCTTTCGAATTTGAAGCGTTGTTCCATCTTGAAGCTGAGGTCCAGAAGAGAAGTTATTGATTGGCTTGAGACAATTCTTACAGGTAATTGTTAAATTTTAGGCTATGTTTTTTCGTTTTAGGGTTAATGGGGATAACAGTTTTTTTCACTTTTTCTTGTTTTCATGGTTCTTTCTGCGTTTCCGCTATTTATTGTGATTGTGAAATCTGAATTTCGTATTGGGGTGGTAAAATTTTTAATATGTTTTTTCCAAGATTCGATTTTTCGGTGTTTTTGGGTTTCTCTAACTAGATCTGTGCTGGAGACCGTGCACGTGTGGGAGTTTTTTTAAAATCACTTTGACGGGATGGATTTCGTTTTGGATTCGTAATGATCTACAAATGAAATTCTGTAAAAGTAGAAACGATATTCTTGTCTCAAGTCGGTTTTAAGCGTTATTCTTTTTCTGTGCGTGAACTAAATTTTTTGAGGATAAAAATGTTTTTTTTAGCATGGAGGGACTCGCTTTTAAGATGAGGAAAGAAACACACGGGAGAGTCGTCAGTTTTTTCACAGCCAGGTTTTCATATTTTTTCTCAAAACTTTAGAGCGTTATTTTCTTGGATCCAGCAAGCACTCGACGGATGAGACATTTTTTTTTGTATTTTGTGGAATTTTTTGGGTCCTTAATCATCTCGTTCCCGTAAAATTCTTTTTCTCAAGCTCGCAACTCGCTTTGGTATACTTTTGCTGATGTGGTTTTCTGATCTTTTTAAACTTGAACCGTCTATGAGATTGGGTTCGAATTTTAAATTTGCGATCTTCTTATCACTCCTGGAAATGAATTTTTTTTGTTAATTTGTTTCTGATTTTATATGGTGCTTAGCTTCTCTTAGTTGTTTCCCGACCCAGATATTTTTCTTCGGGGAGGCTGAATGTTGGCCAAAAAAACCATTTTCTTGTTTTAGAGGAGACTTTTTTAGCTTTCATTGTAGACACCAGTATCGCCCTGTTTCACGAAATGTTTTATTTTCCCATAGATTGATGTTAAGCTGCAGTCAAATGTACTTTCACCTGGAATTCATTTGTTATTTTTGCTCGATTAGTTGTATTGCATTTTTGCGAGGGTTATTCAATTTTAGTTTTATATTTGGATTTTTTTTGGTACTTCTGCTGGGCATGTTTGCCTTTTTCTCAACTCTTTTGATTTATCTGGCTCGAGGAATAGTGGAATACTTAGTCAACTTATAACGTCTACAAGGTTCTTTTTAGGAAAACCGTGTATTGTAATGTTTGATGGAGGTTTTTAATGAGAATCTTTTGCAACCTTTGGTCATTTTTCTTCTTTTTGTAAGGACTCGTACCATTTCTTGATTACTATGATTTGATTTGCTATTTTATATATCACTATATGCTTTCTTATGACGCTGTCAAATAGTGTTCCTCATGCTTCCATACCTTAGTGTTGATTTGGGTGTTGTTCTTTGTGTTTTTTGGGAAATCCAGTTTCAGGTGAGCGAGCTGATGGTTACTTTGGGCAGTTTGGAGATGACCTGGAATGCAAATTGGACCTTAACAATATTAAGGTTAGAAAAGATACTTTTCTTTATTTTCTTCAGGATTCAGTTACTTTCTCCTGTAACACGCCTGGATGAACAATACGTTTTATATCACCTTTCTTGTACAATCCATTCGATTACCTTTCTTATTCTGAAACATATGTAGGATGCCCGAACACACAGTCTGAGTCGGTATAGGACCGAGTTCATGTGGATAGGTTCCCCATGGACTTGCCGAAAAAGACGGAGTCACTATGAATCATTCTGTCGCAATGGTGTTCTGATATCTGTGAGTTTCTATCAGCGCTAATCCTCTTAATTGGTTTCTTTGTAGTTTTTGGCTTGAAATTATTTTATGTGTGCTTTCTTTGTATCTGTTTTCATGTTTATGTGACTTGCAGGTTCAAGACTTTGTATATGTATTGGCAGAAGAAGGCAAACGACTTGTTGCTTACTTGGATGATATGTATGAAGACCCTCGAGGCAACAAGATGGTTGTGGTACGATGGTTTCATCGAATTGATGAGGTTGGTTTTGTTTTGCCTCGTAATTATAATGACAGAGAGATTTTCTTTTCTCTTTGTCTTCAAGATCTCAGTGTTGAATGCGTAGATGGTCAAGCAACGGTCCTCAGTCCAGAGCATTATGAGAAATTTATGAACAAAGACTCGCGCATGGGGTTGGAGCCTTTTGTGTGTTATAGACAGTTTGATAACGATGATGTAAAGCCATTTGATGTAACAATCATTAAAGGCTATTGGAAACAGGAACTGTTGATGCAAATGTCTTCTCCTTCAGTACTTGAACCAATTGACGAGGATCGGGAAGTAAAATTTTCTCTTGATGATGACACTGTTGGATGTAGACCCAACAAGAGAATTCGCTTGTCTAAAGAGAGTGAAATATTTTCAAACCCTTCTAACAAAAGAGAGCAAGCTGAAATTCCAAAAGTTTGCCCTGGAGGTTCTGTTGATCATGAAGGAAACTTGAAAATTGACAGTTGGAAAGAAGGTTGCTCGCTTGCATCTTTGTCCAAGCTAGATGATGCTATGGTACCAAATTGTGGGCAATACTTGACTGTTGGTTCACGAGTCGAATTGCTCTCTCAGGATAGTGGGATCAGGGGTTGTTGGTTCAGGGCATTGATCATCAAGAAGCACAAAGATAAGGTGAAAGTGCAATATCAAGATGTAAAGGATGCAATCGATGACACAAAAAATGTTGAGGTGGGTATGATGTTTTTTGCTCCTCCGTTTATAGTAAAAGCACGGTTGCCTTATTTATTGCATTTTCTAATGTTTTGCTTTTGTCATTTTGTAGGAGTGGATCTTGGCGTCTCGACTAGCTACACCTGACGTTTTAGCTATCCGGATCTCTGGAAGGGCTATTGTTCGGCCGACCCGGTTGCCTGATGAGAGAAATGGTTCCTGTGTAATAAATGTTGGAAGCGTTGTTGATGCTTGGTGGCATGATGGATGGTGGGAAGGAATTGTTGTCAAGAACAATTCCGTGAACAAGTTCCATGTTTATTTCCCAGGTGCAGATCTTTGCTGTATTTCTAAAATTGTTCTCTCTCTCACATTTAATCTCGGACCATTCTTTTTGGACTTAACTGTTAAAACAAATCCTGATTAATTTGCAGGGGAAAAGAAAGAAGAGATTTTTAGTGTTTCTGACTTGCGGCTGTCACAGGAATGGATTGATAATGGGTGGAAAAGTATCAAGGACAGGCCAGAGATCATCTTAACATTGCTTAAGAGAGAAATGCTGTTAAGTTCAAACAAAGATGCTGACGTTAAACAGGAGGCTGGTTCATTTGGTAAAGGCGATTTTTGTCCTCCAGTGGATACCAATGATTTACCTAAACACGTTTCAAAATTTTGTGGCCCTACTATGGAGATCCATGATGTCAAGATGCCGAATGGTTTAGAAACTATACGGGATCTCTCAAAAGATCTTTTGCTTACTCAATTGAGATGGAAATCATCTGGTAAGAGAAGGCGTAGCCGGAGCCCAATTCATAAGTTGCGCGATGTTTCAAATTGTGATTACTCAGGAATGCATTCGTTTGAGAAATTCTTTGTCAATCCATCCTTGAAGTTCGATCCAGACAACTGCAAATATGCCAATGATTCTCACTTTAATTCATCAGTTGTCTCCCCCATGACAAGCTTGGTTATGTCTAGATGACTTTTGAAATCTCGTTACCTCATCCATCTGTACATTCTCGCAAATTACTTAGGATAGGAAGGTGAGGCGATGTACCAAGTCGCCCCATTTGTTTACCGTTAGCTGTGATGATCTTGGCCGGAGGAGCAGTTTTTGTAGTAGCTCTTAGATGAATTCATGTGTGTAGTTGAAAGTTTCTAGGATTGTATATATCCGATCTATTTGCTTAGAAGAACATTCATTTTTTAACATCCGTGTTTTTGTTTTTTTACTGGTGACTTGCGTGTATAGCTAAACTGATTTTTAGTATTGTATTGTTGTAGTTTGTCAATAAGTATGTTCCAGTTGGTTTTGATGGTGTCTGGTTATTTATATATATGTATAAAAGGACAGAAGTAAATGGAAGCTATCTCACAAGTGACAAGCTGTTCTTTTGATGCTTTTCATTACAAAAATACTACTCAATGCCATGTAAATTTTTTTTTTCCCGGGAGTAATATCATGTAATATTTATTAGGTGTCAAAGAGAGGATTTGTGGACATGTTGAAAAAATCCCTGAAATTCAAGGTTTTAGCGACTCGACTAAAATAGGCATATTTAGACCCGTTCGGTTAGAGAAACCGAAGACCAAAAGCATTTTTTTTAAAAATAAAAGCACTTTTTTGAAGTGTTGCATTTGGTTACAAAAGTCATTTAAAAAATGTTTTTTTAAAAGCTAGAATTTCTAGACTTTTGCTTCTAACTATGGGCCAGTTTAGATAAAAAAAAAACATTGGTTTAAAAAAGTATTTAAATAAATCCAGTTTTTAAAAGTGCTTTTATTAATAATAATAAAAAAATAGAAACGGTTTTAACGTTTGGATAAATGTTGAAAAAGTGGCTTTTAAATAAAAACAGAAGCAAAAGCTAAAAGGCCAAACACCTAAATTTGAAAGGAAAACATTTTTTTAAAAAAAAAAGTGCTTTTCTTTGGTTGACTTTCATAATTAAACACATTCTGTATTGAAAAACTTGATAAATATTTTAATCGACGATTATGGAGAAACTTGATAAAACCAATACTGATAACAAGTTGGGACACCAGCTTTTCTCGGTTAGATTTCATCATTCGCCGAATAAGGATAATCATTCCCAAAACCTTGAGAAACTTGAAAAATCATATTTTTGTTTCTGTGACTAGTATATTTTTATTTGGGGAAATTGCATAAGCTACCCTCGTGATATTCTAAGTTAGCTTAAACCTGTTGGAAAAAATGTTGAATGAATTGTTGGAATAAAATGACATGAAATGAGCTTGAATTACTTGTCCATTAAGCTTGTATACTTGTCCAAAAAGCTTGTCCCAATTGATCCAAAAATTTGAATTTGGTGAAATAATTTGGAGGAAAAGTTGTCCCACATTGAAACATGTTCAATGTATTGTTCACCTTATATAATCCAACATTGGATTATGGGATTGTACCCTTAGGGCATCGATATTTTGTAAGGGGGCAAGACGCTAATCGATGCAACAAACACACACGCGCGCGCGGCCGGCGGGGCGAGGCGAGGTCTTGTGTTCAATTATTTTTTTTGGATAAAATTTGGTCAACCGACCGAGCGCAACCCTCGTCTGCCGAGACAGTAAGTTTCATAAAAGTGGGTGCTCAGTCCGCTAAATTTTACTGACCGAGCGCACCATGGATTGAGCGAGACAGAATGTTTACCAGAAGAGGGGCGCTCGATCGGTCAAAAATAACTGACCGAGCGCGCCTCCTACAGTCTGAAAAGCTGCGTCTCTTTCTGGGCTTTTTTTGTCATGGGTTGCATCCTTACGCCATAAAACGTGTTTTTTTGGAATCATAGTATAAATATATGACTGTTATAACGCAGAGAATGATCTGAAAAAAAAATCTGATAACGTATACATCAGATTTCTGCAAAATCTCTTCCTTACTTTCTCAAAAGAAAAGTTGAAACTTATTTTAGTTCGACGAAGATCGAGATATTTGTTGTGCTGCTATATCTCGATTGTATATTCGTTGTATCTTAGAGACGATTTCCGCCAACGTTGAGCATTGTTAACGGGCAATTTCGTCTTGCGGATAGAGAGATTCTCTCGCCTCGACTTTGTTCATTTTTGTTGCTGCTGTTGTTGTTGTTGACGCACTAATTTTCAGAATTCGGAGTACTCCCTCATAACAATCGCAAAACGAAATTTCTTTGTATTTCTTGGATTCTGAAGATGTCTACTGTTTCATTCACTCCGCTTGCTTCCGCCCCTGCACATGGAGAAAAGCCGCCAAAGTTTTCTGGTGCCGACTTCAAACGTTGGCAGCAGAAGATGTTGTTCTATCTGACAACACTCAATCTGTCTAGATTCCTGAAGGAGGATCCCCCTATCGTCGTTGAAGGCGATTCTGACACCCAAAGGAGGACCGCTGTTGATGCATGGAACCACATCGATTTCCTATGCAGAAACTACATTTTGAATGGCCTTGATGACACTCTTTATAGTGCATATTCATCAGTCAAGACGGCCAAAGAACTCTGGGATTCCTTGGAAAAGAAATACAAAACTGAAGATGCCGGCATAAAGAAGTTCGTGGTTGGCAAATTTCTGGACTTCAAAATGGTAGACTCTAAAACTGTGATGAGTCAAGTGCAAGAGATACAAATCATCTTGCATGACTTATTGGCCGAAGGAATGGAAATCAATGAACCATTTCAAGTCGCGTCTATCATTGAGAAGTTGCCTCCGATGTGGAAGAACTTCAAAAACTACCTTAAGCACAAACGTAAGGAGTTGAAACTTAAAGATCTGATTGTGAGACTTCGCATCGAGGAGGACAACAGGAATACCGAGGCCAAGTCACATAAAAAGATGTTGGAAACCGAGGCCAAAGCAAATCTGGCGGAGTCTAGTACAAGTCAAAAGAGGAAGCGCTCCCATGATGGAAAGAAAAAGGGGAAAGCGAAGAAATTCCAAGGAAGTTGCTACAACTGTGGCAAACCAAATCATATGGCAAGGGACTGCCGACTTCCTAAGCAAAACAACAAAAATCTGAAACCAAGGCAAGTGAACATGGTTCACGAAAGGTATGTTCCTTTACAAATTTATGATATTGATTTAAGTGCCGTTATTTGTGAGACCAACATGGTGGATGATCCAAGAGGATGGTGGATCGATACCGGCTCTACGAGCCACGTTTGTGCCGATAGAGATATGTATTCCACCTATGCCACCGTTGGGGATCGAAAGTTGTTCATGGGAAACTCCGCAACATCTGAAGTTGTTGGAATGGGAAACGTGGTGTTAAAAATGACCTCGGGCAAAGAGGTAACGCTCAAGAATGTGCTGCATGTTCCAGAGATTAGAAAGAACTTGATTTCTGGTTTACTCTTGAGCAAGGCTGGATTTAGAATGGTATTTGAGTCTGATAAGTTTGTGTTGACAAAATCCGGTGTATTTGTTGGTAAAGGGTACTAAGATAGTGGTCTCTTTAAATTGAATGTAATGAATGTTATCCGCCCTGAGGCGAAGAATAAAGTTGTTGGTTTTGCTTACTTGCTTGAAAGCTATGAATTATGGCATGAACGATTAGGACATGTTAACTTCAATACGTTGCAACGACTTGCAAATTTAAATGTAATACATACGTTTAAAATAAATCCACAAAACAAGTGTGAGATTTGTGTTGAAGCGAAAATGGTTAAAGCTCCATTTCAAAATGTCACGAGAAGTACTACGCCAATTAAATTAATACATACTGATGTATGTAATTTAAAAATGGTACAAACACGATATGGAAATAAGTATTTTATAACATTCATTGATGATTGCACCAGATTTTGTTATGTATATTTATTGAAAAGCAAAGATCAAGCAATTGAAGCTTTCAAGAAATATACGACTGAGATTGGAAATCAACGAAGTTCAAAGATAAAAATGATTCGAAGTGATAGAGGTGGAGAGTATGTGGCTCCTTTTGAAGAATTTTGCTCAACTTCGGGCATCATTCATCAAACGACAACCCCTTACTCACCTCAATCCAATGGCATTGCAGAACGCAAAAATCGAACATTAAAGGAAATGATGAATGCGTTGTTAATAAATTCTGGATTACCTCAAAATATGTGGGGTAAAGCAATTCTCTCAGCAACTCACATTCTAAACAAGATTCCAATCAAAGAAAAAGATGAAACACCATATGAACAGTGGAAAGGTCGCAAACCTTCTTACCAATACCTCAAAGTGTGGGGGTGTTTGGCTAAAGTAGAAGTACCTAAGCCAAAACAAATAAAAATTTGGCCTAAAACGGTTGACTGCATATTTATTGGTTATGCATACAATAATAGTGCATATCGATTCATAGTGCATAATCAACAATTCCTGATGTAAATGAAGGCACAATCATGGAATCAAGGAATGCTGTATTCTTTGAAAATATTTTTCCATGTAAATAAAGGAAAGAAATAAGTTCGAATAAGCGAACTTATGAAAATACAATTGAAACTCCACAAATCAAAGAAGAACCAAGACGCAACAAGCGTGTAAGAGTTGAAAAATCGTTTGGTCCTGATTTTCTAACATACATGTTAGATAATGAACCAAGAACTATTCAAGAGGCTTTATCGAATCCTGAGGCTCCTTTTTGGAAGGAAGCCATACAAAATGAAATAGATTCCATCATGCATAATCATACATGGGAGTTGGTTGATCTCCCACCGGGATGTAAACCTTTGGGATCCAAGTGGATTCTTAAAAGAAAATACAAAGAATATGGATCTATAGATAAATATAAAGCTTGACTAGTAGTTCAAGGTTTTCGACAAAAAGAGGGATATGATTTCTTCGATACCTACTCTCTGGTTTCTAGAATAACATCCATCTGTGTTCTCATAGCTATTGCAGCATTGCATGATCTTGAGATACACCAAATGGATGTTAAAACAGCGTTTTTGAATGGAGAGTTGGAAGAAGAAATATATATAAAACAACCAGAAGGGTTTATTGTACCCGGAAAAGAAGGAAAGGTGTGTAAACTTGTCAAGTCGTTGTATGAACTCAAACAAGCACCTAAACAGTGGCATCAAAAGTTTGACACTACAATGTCGTCAAATGGTTTCAGAATAAATGAGTGTGACAAATGTGTCTATATTAAAGGTACTACAAATGCATATGTAATTGTTTGCCTTTATGTAGATGACATGTTAATCATGGGAAGCAACCATGAATTAATTGTGAAAACCAAGAAAATGTTGAGAAAACATTTTGATATGAAGGATTTAGGATTGTGTGATATAATTCTAGGGATTAAAGTCTCTAGACTTCCTGCTGGAATTATGTTATCCCAAACTCATTATGTAGAAAAGGTTCTTGAACGATTTAATGCCACAAATCGTCCTCCGGCTAGAACACCTATGGAGTTGGGTACACATTTAGCCAAAAATAGAGGAGAACCTGTTTCACAAGTGGAATATGCAAGGGTGATAGGAAGTTTAATGTACTTAACTAATTGTACCCGTCCTGATCTTGCATATACTGTAAACAAACTTAGTCGGTTCATAAGTAATCCAAGTGAGGATCATTGGACAACGCTAATGAGAGTGCTTGGATATTTGAAATATACTTCAAGTTATGGAATAGTGTATACAAAATATCCTGCGGTCCTAGAAGGATATTGCGATGCAAATTGGATTTCTGACACGAAAGACTCCAAGTCTACAAGTGGATATGTGTTCACTATCGGTGGAGGAGCGGTGTCATGGAGATCTTCTAAACAAACTTGTATAGCTCGGTCGACTATGGAGTCCGAGTTCATTGCTCTAGATAAAGCTGGAGAAGAAGCCGAGTGGCTTCGAAACTTTCTAGAAGATATTCCATGTTGGAATAAACCGGTGTCTTCCATTACGATTCATTGTGGCAGTCAGTCAGCAATAGAAAGCTCACAAAGTAGTATGTACAATGGTAAATCTCGACATATTCGTCGGATACATAATACCATAAGACAATTGATCTCGAATGAGGTTATTTCGGTTGACTATGTGAAGTCAAAGGAAAACCTTAAGGACCCGCATACAAAAAGTATAAATAGAGATCAAATGTACAAACTACTTAGAGGAATAAGTTTAAAATCCACAAATTAAAATATTTATAGCGGTAACCCAACCTTGAGAATTGGAGATCCCAAAACCTTGGTTCAATGGGACAACTAAGTTATAAATATTAGTTTGAGTGCTTGGAATTGTTACTTGCTCATTCCTGAAATATCCAAGTATAAATGACCTGCAAAATGTGGTGAGGTTAAGTTTTCTTTTAATGATTCCTATACCTATGAGGTGGAGTAACGCATTATACTCTTGATAGTAGATCACCTATATAAGTGCAAAGTATTGGCCGCTTTGATTGCAACACTTATGAATCTAAGATATGGTCCAGGGCCGAAATGGACACAACGTGAGAACAAAATATGTTAGAGTATTGTTATGTAAGTATTATTGTCTTGGTTTACATAAACGTTTGATTAGTTCAAGATATCGCGTCACTATGCAACTAGTAAATTCGATAGTATTTTACTAACAATAACTCAAAATGACTTTTTAGTGAGAATGCTAATATACGTTAAATTCATTCATGTGGTGGATTGTTGGAAAAAATGTTGAATGAATTGTTGGAATAAAATGACATGAAATGGGCTTGAATTACTTGTCCAAAAGGCTTGTATACTTGTCCAAAAAGCTTGTCCCAATTGATGCAAAAATTTGAATTTGGTGAAATAATTTGGAAGAAAAGTTGTCCCACATTAGAATATGTTCAATGTATTGTTCACCTTATATAATCCAACATTGGATTATGGGATTGGGCCCTTAGGGCACCGATGTTTTGTAAAGGGACAAGACGCTAATCGATGCAACAAACACACGCGCGCGCGGCCGCCGGCTCGGCTCGGCTCGGTCTTGTGATCAATTATTCTTTTTGAATAAAATTTGGTTCAAGAATAATATTTTATTATTTTTGTGAGTGCGATCGATCGGTTAAAAACAACCGACCGAGCGCAGCCCTCGTCTGCCGAGACAGTGAGTTTCATAAAAGTGGGCGCTTGGTCCACTAAATTTTACCAACCGAGTGCACCATGGTTTGAGCGAGACAGAATGTTTACCAGAAGAGGGGCGCTCGATCGGTAAAAAATAACCGACCGAGTGCGCCTTCTACAGTGTGAAAAGCTGCGTCTCTTTCTGGGAGTTTTTTGTCATGGGTTGCATCCTTATGCCATAAAACGTGTTTTTTGGAGTCATAGTATAAATATATGACTGATATAACGCAGAGAATGATCTGAAAAAAAAAATCTGATAACGTATACATCAGAATTCTGCAAAATCTCTTCCTCACTTTCTCAAAAGAAAAGTTGAAACTTATTTTAGTTCGACGAAGATCGAGATATTTGTTGTGCTGCTATATCTCGATTGTATAGTCGTTGTATCTTAGAGACGATTGCCGCCAACGTTGAACACTGTTAACGGGCAATTTCGTCTTGTGGATAGAGAGATTCTCTCGCCTCAACTTTGTTCATCTTTGTTGCTGCTGTTGTTGCTGTTGACGCACTAATTTTCAAAATTCGGAGTACTCCCTCATAACAAAATCCCCCCGTGAAAAAAAGTATTACCAAACACCTCCCTGTGTTTTCTTATTCCCAGCTCACGCACCCTCGCCAATATGTTTGTACACCACGCGCGGATTCTTGGGAGTTTTCATGGTTTTTTATGTGTATTTTGTCTAAAATGCCCCCTCGTTTAATATACAAATACAAGACTTCTTTTTCATTCTGCAGATCTGATTCCACCTTTCTAAAACCCTAGATTGATTGAATCCAAAAACCATGAATCCAGATGTTGATGTAAGATATCCCCGGACTCCACCTTGTAAGTGCAATGTTAGGGCAGAGATAAGAGTTGTTCAAACTGAAACCAGACCATCCAAGGGACGCCTATATTATTGTTGTTCTTTTAAAAAATATGGCTATTTTCGATGGTGTTTGCCTGAAAGTGTTCGAAGTGCTGGTGTTGAAGCTTCCTCCGAAGTGAAGTCTGAGATGGACAGTGGGAATGCATCGGCCTCGATGCCAAGGCCAACAACCGAGGTGAATTCTGAGACGGGAAGTGGGAATACATCGACCTCAACGCCAGGGGCAGGGCTAGCAACCGATAGATCACCCGATAATGGAAATGATGAAGTGATACTTCAATTCAAGATTTTAAAAGTCCGATCCAGTACCGAATGCAAATGCAAGCATTGATGAATTTGTGTAATGGGTGCTACTTATTTACTATTAAGGTTCCTTGTGGTAGCTTGTTTGTAATTTGCATTTATTGTACCTTGTGTTAAGTTGCTGGGATTTGGGATATTTCGAAAGTTATGTATTTTTGATTATGGAAGATTTGAATTTGATGTAATCTGGAACCTAAGTATTTGTATGTTATTTCCTTTTTAGTTAAGTAATTTGCATCTTTTATAAGTATTCTCAATTTGAAATGCAACTTAGTATTGTGTGCTTTAGTTTAGTGTTTTTTCCATTGAAAGTGCACTGGTTCATTATCACAAAGTAACATAATAATCTGGAATGCAATAAAAGGTGCACTGGTTCATTATCATTATGAATGCAATAAAAGGTGCAGTGGTTCAGTGGTTCATTATCATTATTACAAAATAACATAACAATCTGGAATGCAATAAAAGGTGCACTGGTTCATTATCTCAAAATAACACAATACACTTTGTTTGGTTCATTATCACAAAATAACACACTACATTAACTTGCAAGTTTTGACATTAAAGTGTTACAGCAACGACAAAATGAATTGCATCTGATGTTCCCTGATTCAATCCTTTCTGAAAATGAAATGCCCACCCCTTTCTTTTGCTCTCTTTCTTATCTTTTCCAATGCTTTTGATACACTTAGTTTCTTTGCAGGTGTATTTTGCAAGTTCCCTCGACATGATGCATTTGCCATTGCACTCACATTAGCACTTCCCATTGCACTTGCTGTTGCAATTGCTCTTTCATTTCCCAGTGTTCTTGCACTTGCGGTTGCACTTGAATTTTCATTTTTCTTTGCACTAGCACTAGCATGAGAAATAGTATGATTCGATGGTTGTGCTATGCCGGAGGACTGTTCTTGTTCTTGTTAAGATGATGTAGGTGGTTGTGAGACTAAATTGGATCGTGACTGAAATGGATCTGAAGAAAGTGATTGATGTCTTGACACTGGGGTTGAAGTTGCTCCTATCTGACTCCCAGTAGAAGTTGTGCCCTATAAATATTTTGGAAAATGAGAGTTATGAGATTTGTAAATCCATAATTTACAATATAAGTACCTGAGTAAAAACTATTCTGGGATGCTTGGATGCATTTTTCTTTCTTCCCCTGCTTTGAATTCTCGATGACAAAAAATGAAGAAAAATTAAATCAGCAACTTATTCATTACTCAAGTGTCAACAAACACAGACACAATCTCATACCTGATTACACCTAGACCTTTCATGCGTTGGATTTGTACAGCTAGCTTTATTATGGCCTGTTTTCAAGCAATTAGAGCATGTGTGTGTCAAACCTTGTCTTGTAGAAGTCTTTTGTACCTCATCTATTCCATTTTTTCCTTTTTTTCTTAGGCCTTCCAGCTCTTTTCTTTACCTCAGGTGGCCCGAGAGGCTCATATTCTGTATTACAGTAATCATCTTCACCTGGTACTGCATGAATCATGTAAGAATATGTCCTTAAATATGCCTCTTTTTGTAGTATTGGTGAACAAATTCTGAAATCTGCATCCGATGTTCTCTGATTGCTGCACAGGAATGTGCACATGGATAGCCACATAGTTGAAACCTTCCACAACTGCATTCTTTTTTGGCTAAATCAACAACATTTTGTCCATTTGGAGTCTGAATCTGGTACTCCATCATTCCACAGAAGACAACAACACAATTTCTGCCTTTTTTTCTCATTCTCATTTAATCTTTTCACAATGTTAGGACAGATATCACTTACGTAGTTCTTTATTCCCGTCCTCTTCATTTGAATTCTTGACATTAATTTTGTTCTAATCCATTCAAACATAGAGATTATGGGCATATCTCTTGCCTCCAAAATATAAATATTAAAAGATTCAGTCATGTTATTAACAATGACATCAGAAAATGAAGAAATAAGAAAATGAGACCTGGCCCAATGAGCAGGTGGGATTTTGTTCAACCATTCAGCCGCAGTCTCGTAATACGGAGAAGTCTTTCTATCAGCTGCTTCTATTCTTTTTATCCGCATTGAGAACTCATTTTTATTTGATGTGCTTGCCGCTGCCCGCAACATTCCTTTCAATTCTACACCAGGATGCTTTCTTGCAAAATTCTGGTACAAATGGCGTACACAAAATCTATGTTCACACTCTGGTGCAAGCTCATTAAGCGCCTCTAACAGCCCCTTTTGTTTGTCACTCATGAATGTCCATCTTCCAAATCCAATGTCTTCCAACAACTCACTAATGAACCATCTCCAATTATCAAAATTCTCCACTTGCACCACTGCCATTGAGATTGGGAAAATATTATCATTTCCATCTCTGCCAATAGCTACTAGAAGCTGTCCACCATAGTTTGTTTTCAAAAAACATCAATCAAGACCTATAATAGGCCAAAAACCAGCTAAAAACCCAGACTTTAATGCTTGAAGACCAAAATACATTCTCTGAAATGTAGACACAGTAAATGAATGATCCATTTTCACTAAAATCTTGCTACCTGAATTATATTTTCTAACAGTCTCATAGTAATCCCAAAGTTTTAGATATTGATCCTTGAACTTTCCTTTAAGTTTTTCTAAAGCAGCTTTCTTGGCCCTGTATGCTTTATATTTTGTGACCTCTACATTACATTTTTTTCCGGATAATTATTTTCAGTTTATCTACTGGAATTGTAGGATTTTCGCACACAATCATTTCAATCCTTCTAGCCAAATACTTATAGGTTGCCAACTTATTGCTACTGGCCCTAACACATGTATGTTTCCCAGTAAGAGTTTTTATTTGAAATGTTGGTCCTCCCATCACCAAACTGGCATGTAATCTCCATTCACATCCTTCTTTGCACACTGCAGTAACCCTTCTTTTCTCATTCTTTCTAAATACTAACTCCACTCCTGATCTCATAGTCCAATCGCAAGAACACTTCTAAATTCATGCACATCTTTGAATTTCATACCCACTACCAGTTCAAAACTTTTCATGTTCATTCTCTCAGAAAAAATGTGATGTTTTGGACAAGAATCATCATCAGAACTTGCCAAACTAATAAGTTCATCATCTAATTCAGTTTTACTATACCAACACTCTGTGGCCACTTTATTATGTGGATCCGATTGTCTTCTTCTAGCATCTCCTACTTCAATCTCTATAGAAGACTTTGAACCAACATCATCATCAGATTCATGAAAGCTACCATCTAATGAATCTTCATTATCTCCAATGGAAAAATCATCAAGTCCAATGTCATCATCATCTACTGGGTCACTCCCAAATGACTCACTTCTCCCCCCTTCATTGTTATCACTTGCATTTTTTACCTGTGCTCCAGACTTAGCATGATCACTTGGATTACATCCAACACCAATAATTGCATCTTTCAGTGGGGCACAATTATTCTCTTATGACCACAATGTTATAGAAACATGATTCTTAAAACAATTACACATCATACGAATCTCTGCATCACCAATAATCTTCACTATTTCAGAAGTACATGCATTTATGGGTAATCGAAAGAAAAAAACCACATTCATTTGTTGCCCTCCAGCCGCTTTTAACATATCAAACAAGTCATCGAGGCAAAACCTATCAAGATCAACATTTGGAATCACAAAGTTCTTACCACCTCTATATGAGTTATTATTCTGCCCATCAAATCTTCCACCATGCCACAACTCAATCCTAACTGTCGAATCCATGATATCCCTATACTGTAAAGAAAAGAAAAAAATATTAGCTTACGAAGGAGACCTACGATAAACAGTCGCAAAAGATCATTCCCAACTCAATCGAGGGAAAATGTTTAAATTACAACACAAATTTTATAGGAGAAACAATAACTTATTGAGACAATATACGAAAACCTACCTAGCACAGGTCGCTAAGAGAATTCAGTTAACATGCGACCCGGAATTTACTTTACCAGCTTCGATGCTAAGTTTCAAGAAGCTTAGGGCAAAAACTTTTGCAGCCGAGAGATTCTAACATAATGAAAATGAAATAATTGAGCTTGTTATTTATGAGGGATATTTTAGACAACACATTTTTTTTGACTAAAATAATGATTGGGGTGCGTGCAAGGGGTGGTTCTACTAAGGAGCAAGGGGGGGGGGGGGGGGGGGGCAAGCTGCCCCCCCCCTCCCCCCTCCCCCTCCCCTCCCCTTGATTTTTTTTAAAAAATTATTAATATATTTTAAAAATATTAATATATGATCATAAATTAGAAACCAAACACAAAAATATAAAAGAGGGTCAAAAAATGTAAGTTAATTTTTATTGTTTAATGTGTGCAAAGTGACCTAAAAATTTGTGGTTCATAGTTTTTAAAAAATTGTAGCTCAATCACTAAGTTTTTAAACCTAAACACAATGAGTTTTAAGATTTTAAACCTAAAAAAAAATTTGTTGAAGCAAAAATTGTTAGCTTACAAGCTTCTAAGTTTGTCTTTTATTTTACCAATCGCAACAACTGCATTGAAGAGAAAATTTTTTGCTGAAAATATTTTTACGAATATTAATTAATTATATTGAAATATATATATATATATATATATATATATAATATTAGTTTATCGAATGAAGTATTATTAGTTATTTTCAGTATATATCATGTCGTAAGGGTAAATTGTAAATAAAATTTGAAATATAAAAATATTATTAAATTTACTATATTTAACTTTTTTTATGTGATGATTAATTATGTGTGTGTATATATATATATATATATATGTGTGATAATTTATTATGTCCGGCTGCCCCCCCTTAAAAAAATTCCTAGATCCGTCCCTGGGTGCGTGAGCTGGGAATAAGAAAACACAGGGAGGTGTTTGGTAATACTTTTTTCACAGGGGGGTTTAAGCTAACTTGGGATATCATGAAGGTAGCTGATGCAATTTTCCCTTTTTATTTTTTGTTTTGCTTTATGTGTCAATTATCGAATATTGTAGTCCATTAAGTTGTACTTATTTTAAAATTGTTTAGTAAGTTTTTATCGAAATTCTGATATGATATCAGACATGCTAGAATTGTCGATCAGCATTTTGCGGTGCATGACATTTCATCCTTCCTCAACGTCACATCGACAACTTAACAAAAATGATTGAAATAAAATAAAAGTGTAAATACATAAATTGAAACTTTAAATTGGACGATAATAAGATCAAAATAATAAATATAGAAGTTAGGTGATAAAAATACAATTCCTCCAACAACAAAAAAAAAAAAGTAGGGGCAGTGTTTTGGCTTCATTTGTCACTGCTCGTATATTTCAAAAGTTGGATTGGATAGATGGCTAGTATTTGTTTCAAACTAGCTTTTATTTTATTTTTATTTTATTTTTCTAGCACAACCTAAAGACGTGTTTGGAATAGTCAACCGAAATTTATTCTTTTAAATTTATTCTCGAGATATATGTCACGGTTGCTCTATCCATGCTCGATATTTATGAATCAACTATAAAATTGTTGTGACCTATAATGTCAAATAACGCTTACATGTTTAAAATTCATTGTACAAATTTCATTAATTCTATTATAAATATTGAATACTACCTTCAAAGCAACAATTTTGATTCGTTGATGTTATTTTATTATTAAAATAAAATATGTTATAGGATAACTATTCTTGATAATTTAGTATAGAAACACTTGTGTGGGCTACTAGAACACTAAGCCTGATTGGATGAATCCAACAAGTCAGTCTAGCAATCGAGGGTTTTAGTCTTAGAAGCAACATTAATACAATAATTGTCTGTCAAGCATGTCTAAACTGAGGGGCCTGCCTCCACAAATTGTAATTAAAACATCTTAATTTGTCAACTTCGAAGTTTCCAATTTATTGACAATTTTTTGTTCTTTCAAACTTCTCCGTTTTCTCTTAACGTAGCAAGGATTGGTTTTCTATATATGTCCCTTCATGGTGGAGTATATATATCATAGATATGCATGTATTAAAATTAGTAGGTATTTTTGTGAGCGGTAGTATAAAAAGTAATAATGTTTTATGGCTCGAATCGAGAAAAACATTTTTTTAACAAAATTGATTGATAAAACCGTCTCACAAAAATTTTCGTGTATATATATATAATAAATAACGTTCCGATCGTATATATGGGAAGAATGTAATATATATATATATATAGTCCCTTGTGTCATTTTGGTGGGCATGTCGGGTATCAAATCCTTTTCATACAGAAGTGCCAAAAGTCTTGGATATAATTCATGCGCGCAACGATCACAAGATGAATATGGTGAGCCTTTTGGCTTTTTAACTTTATAGTTTTGTGATATTTCTGCTGAAGTTTTAACAATGTTTGGATGGCTAAAGAATGATGATCAGCTCGTTCCCGCCGCCGCGTTAGTCGGTGTGGCGTCTTCTCCGCAACCTACCGCTACCAGCCTTGCAGCTATTGAATCATTAGCCATACCTCGAGTGAGTTTTGTTTTCCTCTCCATTTTTCATTCCCGTTTTCTGAGTTATTCATCAAACGATCGATTCGTCGCCGAAAAGATAAAATTAAAATTTGCTTCCCACTTGATTAAGTATATCAAAATATTGATTGTGGCTTGAAATTAGGTTCAAGAAGTGGTGTTCTTTGTTGATTTCCGGTGCGAAAGTTGCCGACGGAAGGTGGCTAAAATCATGTCCAAAATAAATGGCAAGTATTGCTTTTTTTAACCTGTGCATCGATATATATATATACTTCAATCCAAGGCTCTGTGCATGAATTCTTCAGCCATTTTCCCTCACGAATCAAGTGTTGGAAACTTATGTTGGCAAAATTAATGAATACGGCAGAGTTCTATGAAAATTAATTTTGTTTCCCCTTCTTAGTTTAGAAGCCCACTACGTTTTGGGGATGAAATATTCAAAATTTGATATTTTCTCTTTGCTCATTTTATAATTAAGTTTATTAGAATATATTTATTTTCGCTCCCTATTGGATTTTCTCGCTGCGTCCTAGATTGTTAATTTGTATCTTAATAATTATTTTTTAAAATCTATTGCTCAAAGTTAAAAGAAGAAATAAGGAATTTTGTCTTCTGATGTATTTCTAGTATTTAGGTCATTTTCAACCACAAACACCATTTTAGTACAAGTTCTGCAGTAAAATAGTATAATTTTTGCACTAAACACAACAGTCAACATACATCTTCAACTCATTTACATCAAATCTTACACAAAAAGAATATTCTCGGAATATTCTCTTTATTTTACATATAACAATTCTTATAATTTATTTAATATCTTTTTACAAATTTAACAAAATAATTAATATTTTTATTATATAAATAATATTTTATTATTAATAAATTTAAATAATATACTAAGACACCGTTCTTTTCAACGTATTACTAATATATATATATAAGTAATGTCATCTCATCTCACGTTATTCTCATCATATTATTTATCCATATATTAACTATTTATTTTACATAAATCAAATCATTAATTATTTATCTCACATCAATCAAATCATTGCATTTAAATTACTATATTACCCTTTATAAATAATATAAATTTTATTTTATTTATTATTAAAATGACAAAATAGTCATTTAATATTTTTATATAAAATTTAATCAATCAAATCAAATAAATCATAATCTATCAATCAAATTCAATATTATTTTAACTATAATTTCTTATTTATTTTTATTGCATTATACTACTTATATATATATTAGTTATACCATACCTCAAACCAAACGGTGCCTAAAATTATTAAAATTTAAATTGTTTAATATTTATTTAGATAAATAAATATTAAATATTTATTGATTAAACTAACTGAATTATTATAATAAAAATTTTTGTTCTAATATTTAATTATTCAAACAATAACATAAATATTAAATTATTAAAAAACAAATAATTAAAAAAGTAATAAAATAATTTTAAAAATTTTAAAAAAAAAATAAAAGGGGCTGCGCCAAATTTGGCGCAGGAAAGGAGGGGGCGCTATTTTGTGCAACAAAATAGCGCCCCCATTGGAGCAACTCCTGCTGCGCCAAAATGGTGCAAAGTTGGAGTTGTTCTTAGAGATCAAACATTTCCCCACGAATAAATTCACCAGTAGCTTTATTCTCACGTGAAAGGTAGCCATAATTAATATATATGTATGTATGTATGTATACCGGCTTAAAACATAGAAGATATAACATGCAAATAAAGCGAATTACGTCTGTGTAACCTTAGCACCTCAAATTAGACAAGCACGTTAATCAATCAAATTAAGTAATGTAATATTCTAATTTAATTTTCTCATTTTTCAGCAGATATTCAATCTGTGGTTATTAATGTGTTGGAGACGAAGGTGACACTCGTGTGTACTTACTCAACTAGTGCCAAACATATAGCTAAATCTGCCCAACAAAGGTCGTCATGGATGCGGCTGTTTCGTTATTCGTGTACTGCCTAGTTAATATATATGTATGAATGTATATATGTAACCACGGTTTCACGATTCAGGTGCATGCATGTAAATACAATAAATGAAAGGCGCGTTAGGAATGGCATTCATGTTGTTGGGAATTCAAACATGTTTCCGTCCCGATCTTGCTTCCGTAGACTCTCTTAAATCTGCACTAACCTGTGGAACACAAAAACACAAAGAAACACAGGCAATAACGTGAATAACAAAGATTCCGGGGCTCAGACGCTACGGCTCTCCGATCTACCGGCAATCCATGGCGAAGACCAAAAAGGTTCTCTCACGCCTATACCACGCCCACTGCCCCTGCAGATAGTAGGAACGCCCGAACGCCCCAAACGCACACGAATGAGAGAGAGGGCAGCAACACGCACAAAGCAAGGAAAGAGGGAAGAAGACATTCAGTCACTAAAGAGGAAGCTCACAAAGAAACCTTCACTTTATCTTGCTCTCACCCAATCTCTCGGCCGCCTCACTCTCTCTCGGTGGCTTTCTCACTCAGCAGAACGCAAGGAACACACTCAGCAGAAGGAGGCGCACTCTTAGCAGATTAGGGAGAGGGGAACAAATAAGGGGCCAAGGTAGTGGGCTGGGGTAAATTATAATGAAGTTGGGCCAAAGCCCAACAATCTCCACCTTTTGGCTCAACACCGGTTCACTGGTTCGTAGAGTCACCTATAGCCATCATCATCGCCCCACACAGAAAACATAAAGTCAGTACAAGACATAATATACAGCAAACACAAAGTAAGCTACACGAAAGCACTAAAACAAAACACATTTGTTAAAAAAAATCAAAGTTTAACAAATGCTCCACCTTGTTTGGAGCTGAAGCAAGTTCTGGAAAAAATATCCAATCATAACTATTTCACACAGAAATATAGGAAAAACAAGCTCGCAGATTTCACCCAAAAAAAAGCAGCTAATCATCACAAACACAGGTGAATCACACAGAAACACAAACACAAAGCAACAGATTTTCACACAGAAAACTGGTAACACAGCGGAAATTAATATAGCCTCAAGCATGGAAACACAACAGTAACCAAAAAAGCCACAAGGATGGAAACACGACAGTAACCAAACAAGGTCACAGAGATAGAGACACAACAGTAACCAAACAAACAAGGCCAAGGAGATGAAAACACAAAGTATCCAACATGCAAGGCCAACAAGATGGAAACACAACAGTAACCAATCACACAGAATAAATCCTAGGATTCTACCAACACATAATCACAGAACATAACATCCGCACCAAGCGGGTACGCTGCCAGGGACGGACCCACCATAGGGAGAAGGTGGGCCACGGCAAACCCCCCCCCCCCCCCCCCCCCCCCAATCTCCACCTTTTGGCTCAACACCGGTTCACTGGTTCGAAGAGTCACCTATAGCCATCATCATCGCCCCACACAGAAAACATAAAGTCAGTACAAGACAGAATATACAGCAAACACAAAGTAAGCTACACGAAAGCACTAAAACAGGACACATCTGTTAAAAAAAATCAAAGTTTAACAAATGCTCCACCTTGTTTGGAGCTGAAGCAAGTTCTGGAAAAAATATCCAGTCATAACTATTTCACACAGAAATATAGGAAAAACAAGCTCGCAGATTTCACCCAAAAAAAAGCAGCTAATCATCACAAACACAGGTGAATCACACAGAAACACAAACACAAAGCAACAGATTTTCACACAGAAAACTGGTAACACAGCGGAAATTAATATAGCCTCAAGCATGGAAACACAACAGTAACCAAAAAAGCCACAAGGATGGAAACACGACAGTAACCAAACAAGGTCACAGAGATAGAGACACAACAGTAACCAAACAAACAAGGCCAAGGAGATGAAAACACAAAGTATCCAACATGCAAGGCCAACAAGATGGAAACACAACAGTAACCAATCACACAGAATAAATCCTAGGATTCTACCAACACATAATCCCCCCCCCCCCCCAAAAAAAAATTTGAATTTTTTTTTTGGTATATATGTTTATATATATTTATTTTTAAAAACATCATATATATAAATATTTGGCCGCATTTTTAAATGAATATTCTGTATGGCTTATTGGTAAGCCGCTTTTTGAAATTCAAACCTGAAATGAAATGTCCAAGTTCGAGTCTCGATCCCAACCTTTCCTTTCCCTTTTACCTTTTTTATATTAAAATATTTTTTTATTGAAATATGTAAATTATTGTTTGTTTTCTATATATATATTTATATATTTTTTTTTCATTTTCAATCTAATAAAAAAAATTGAGCTATTCATCGTGAAAAGTGAAAATTTATATTCTTTTAATAAATGATTTAAATTATTTAATTATTTAAATCTTTTAAACTCTTTCTCTAAAATTATATAAAATAAAAATTTGTAATTATGAGGTTGAAGATATCAAGAAACCAAATATTTAAGGTGCTCTTCTTTAATACATAGTATAAATAAGTAAATTTGATTTTATTTATATATTTTTTCATATTTTTTTCAACTAACCATTATAGCCAGAATAAAATGATAAATAACTTTTAAATTTTTGGTTTTATATAATTTTAGAAATGACAAATAAAAATGTTAAAAATTATTGAAAATAAAAAATATAATATTTATATATATACTAAATATATTATATTATTTTGTACTCACGCAGTACATGTGTATGATTATCCTAGTTATGTATAATATTTGAGCACTTTATAGTGATGACACAAATTTTTTTTTTCTTTAAAATTTATCTTTACACTACATAAAGAAGAAGATTTAATTTTATTCATATATATTTCCATATTTTTTTAACTAACCATAATAGATAGGATAAAATGATTAATGAATTTTAAATTTATGTAATTTTTATCTTTTCTGTTTTTTTCTTTGTTTATATTTTGTAGCGGCCCTCCCAAAGGCGAGATCCTAGATCCGCCCCTGTACGCTGCTAAAGCAGTAAAAGAGGTTCCAGTCAATATACCAGAGCGAAACTCTACGTTAGAGTTTCAGTTCCCAGGAACTAGAGAAGAAGACACACGTCGGACAGCACCCAGCGACAGCAGCACACGATGGCTCGGGACGGCGGACGGCTTCAACCCGTAGCTCTAATACCACTGTTGGGAATTCAAACACGTCTCCGTCCTGATCTTGCTTCCGATTCCGATCGCCTACTTCCTCTTAAATTTGCAATAACCTGTGGAACACAAAAACACAAAGAAACACATGCAATAACGTGAATAACAAAGATTCCGGGGCTCAGACGCTACGACTCTCCGATCCACCGGCAATCCACGACGAAGACCACAAAGGTTCTCTCACGCCTATACCACGCCCACTGCCCCTACACATAGTAGGAATGCCCGAACACCCCAAAGGCACACGAATGAGAGAGAGGGCAGCAACACGCACAAAGCAAGGAAAGAAGGAAGAAGACATTCAGTCACTAAAGAGGAAGCTCACAAAGAAACCTTCACTTTATCTTGCTCTCACCCAATCTCTCGGCTGCCTCACTCTCTCTCGGTGGCTTTCTCACTCAGCAGAACGCAAGGAACACACTCAGCAAAAGGAGGCGCACTCTTAGCAGATTAGGGAAAGGGGAATAAATAAGGTGCCAAGGTAGTGGGCTGGGGTAAATTATAATGAAGTTGGGCCAAAGCCCAACACATGTTACTATTGATATTGATGTAGTCGCGCAAATGATACCTCGATTGGGTAAGAAGTGACCGGGAAGCATAATTAGGGGCAAGGACCGGAAGATAAGGGCGAAAAGATATCTGATCCACTTGAAATGGGGCCGAGGACGTACTTGGATATTTTGATTCGACCCGGATCACCTACATACTAATCAAAATTTAAGCGTGCAATTAACATAATCAGATAACCATGATCAGAATAAACTGCGTGGAATCTTCAACAAATACCAACCCGACAGTATGTACAACCGAAACAAAACTGAAAACCCAAGTAAATATCAATTATACAACTCAATCGAATAAATAAATACCGACATTATATTTCTACCAAACTATCGGTAACCTCTATGATCCCAGGCCCGGGTCACCGACCTGCCACTGATCTATCTCTTGGTCAACCTGCAAACTGTCATGTCAAATGGGGTATCCAAGATAAAATTAGGGACGTGAGTGCTAACGTCCAGTACGTAAATATGAGTATACAGGTTCATGCAATGCATGCAACATGAAAAATGAATAATCTGGTAAAAATGGATCAAACTCTGGAATATCAATGCTTAGAACGTATGCGCCACTAGTGTGACGTCCCGTATTTTAAAATATTTACAAAACTAGATGCGGAAAAAGAGTGGGAAAAATTTTCAGAACTTTAAACTATGCAGGGAGTGCATCACGCTACCTCAATCAACTACTCAATATTTGAAACATGGATGCAACCTTAATTGCATTCAAATACCATCTAAAATACGACACGTCAAAACCTCCTACTAACATCTTAAAAGGATAGGGGAATGTGAGCGACAGTAAACAAACTACTTATATAAAATACATTTGAAAATAATCGAGGAATCCTCACAACAATATCAAACTGAAATAAACATTAAAAAAATTTAATACTTGAAATCCTTAAAACCCATCAATAAAGACTAAGAATAAAATAATCAAATCCTGAATCTTTAAAGACTGAACATAAAGTAATGTAACACCATAATATAATTTAAACATATGAAAAACTTCTTCCTTTAAAAACGTCAGATCTGGAGAACTATCGTGCCATGCAATGTCTTCGACTCTTGGAATCTTCATCCATTCTATCAAAGCCTTTAATTCAAAACTTCTCAATCCAGCTGCACCATTCAAGTACAATGAGTCTAAAGACTCAACAAGCTTAAACATGCATATCGTTAACATAATAACATCAAAATATTTTAAACTTAAAGACTTGAACATAACCTTCAAAATTCTTTAAAATGAAAAGAACTTAAACATGGAAATCTTGATACTTAACTTAAATAACTTGAAAATAAACTTCATGCATTATTACATAACATTACTACTCTGTTCCTTGATGAAATATATGCAATTAAAATTATATGAAAATCATGAGACGTGAAATGGCATCTTAACATGAACATAACATAAAAACTTATCATTTTGGAGTGATGAAATATGTGTATTGTGGTAACCGTCATAATGAGTCATTCATAGTTTTCTGTTGTACAACAAGCATATGGAATTACGCCTGTAAAATTACATTCTTTGGATAGCCGCTCCGGGGCTCATCCCGAATTTCATACCCCGTGTAACCATCCCGTGAGCCATGTTTTGATAGCCGCTCCGGAGCTCATCTCGAAGTGCATACCCCGTGTAATCACCACAAGAGCATAAATCATCAAAATATTTTTCATGTACCATATCATATCATCATGCTTCATCATAACATTATTCATTCATGCTTCATCATCTTTCATTTCATCATAACTTATCATTTCATCATATCATTTCATTCATTATGAAACATCATTGAAACATCGTAATTCCGTCTTAACTTTCATTTCATGAACATAAATCTTTACACGATAAATTCATGCATATCGTAAATAATAAAAATCGTACTTTTATATTGAACATAGGTTTCATGAATGAAACTTAGACATGTACATGCATCACATAACGTAAGCGGTTCACGTAAGTCGTTATTTTCGTTCTTGACCTTAAAACTTGAAATTTTTACATAGGAACTCTTAAACATACTTAAAATACCTTAGTTTATCACAAACATGCATTTAGAACTTAAAAACATGCAAGCAAGGTGTTAGGGGAAGAATTATTCTCGCTCGAGCGGAAGAAATTCGTGCTCGCGCACGCCTTGTTCTACCACAACATATTGCAAGCGCTGAAACTCTATTTTGCCGTCGGAATTTGAAAAAGTGGTAAACATAAAAGTTGTTGCTCTTTGTATTATATTTAAAATTCCGCTGGTTTCATCCCAATTGAATTTTTCAGTAAACAGTTATACCCAATCTACCAAAATGTGTCACCGCAAAAAATACGGTACACTCGACACATTTTGGGACACTTTTGGCCATACTTCCAGATGGATTTTGAGAAAACTCAAAACATAAAAGTTGTAGATATATAAATTATATTTCAAATAAAGTTGGCCTCAAGTCATTTGGATTAGTACACCAGTCGTGATTTTCAAAATTGTAACAGGTGTCGCTAATCCGGTGCCACCGAACACATGTCACATTTCAAAGATTTATCTTAAAAGCTATCTCAACACTTCAAAATCATGAAAATCATACATTTTTATACTATAATACTTGATTTAACTTTCATCAAAGCTACAATAACACTTCAAAACTAAAAAGAAACATGAATCTCTTGAATCAAAGTCAAGAACTTGACAAGAACGACTTACGCGTCACGATTTCATACTATCACATAACATGCTCTTTAAAACCTTAAAATCATGAAAATAAAAACATCAACATGCATTTTATATTAAAATATTTATACTCTTTAATGAGTTTAAAAATAGTAAAAACTTTCACTTGCCTTTGTTCTTCGAATAATGGAATCAATTTGGACTTGTAGAGATCTAGCCTTACTAAAACGGAATCGAGACATGCCAAAAAGGCAGCCGAAGGAAGAAGAAATCCAGGAAATTGTTGAGTTGTTCCTAAGCTCAAAATAACACCTTTACATGGTGAGGAGACACCAAAAACCGAAGACAAAATCAAGGAAGAAATGTAGCAGAAACCAAGTGCAGAAAAAGCTTACAAGAAGGCTTTGATCTAGGTAGAAACATCCACCAAAAATAGTGATTCATAGTTCAAATCGAAGCTACGGATGTAAAGAAGAAAACACATCAAACGGATCGAAGTTTGGACTCCGGACGAAGGAGATATGATCAAAATACAGCAGCTGCGCAGAAGGAGGCGAGCTTGAATGAAATTCGGATATTGGGAAGAGGAGAGGCGGCTGCTAGGGTAAGGAGAGAAGAAATTTTGAGGAATAATAGTTACACGCTCAATTAATTTGTACCTAATGGGCTTTGAAGCCGGTCCATTAGTTGCGGCCACAAAATTTTAAATCATTAAAACATCACCTCAAAGCATTTAATTAAAAATAACCTTTAAATCATAAATAAATAAAATAAAACCATTTAAATTTCATTTAAAATCTTATTAATACTCGTTACTGGATTTATATATTTTTCGGGCGTTACAGCTAGTATGCACACTCTGCCCCCGAAGGATCCAGGTGGGGCCACACATACTAACTCCGATCTTGGACTATTACCGTCTTGGGTAAATGTAACACCCCAAATTAGCCTAATCAAGATTTTATGAGATTAATAATGATGATCGAAGATTAGGAAATTCGAGGATTTAATTGGTATTCGATAAGGGACTGAATTTCAAATTGGGATTTTTCAAGGACTAAAATGCAATTTTTAGATTTTGACTTGGTCAATGGATTTAAAGGTTAACTAAGCCATTTTCCTTCCATTATTTTTTCTCCCATTCTCCTCCAAATCGATCCCTCCTCCATTGAAGACGATAAAGCGCCCCTTTAAGCTTTGTTATTTCTTTCCGAGCTCGATCCGTCCGTTAGAAATTCAATATGAAGACAGATTAGCGATCACGGTTGCGAGAGCTTCGTTCTACCGTAAGTTTTTCTACGATCAACATTACTTCGATTTTTGGATGCCGTTAGAATTGGATGATTTTTGGATATGTCGTTCTTGTGCTAAGATAGATCGTATATTCGAAGTCGAATCGAAAAAAGAACGTCGTTCGGATTTGTTATGATTTTTGGAGTTTTAATTCGAAAAGTTGGGTTTTTATATTTGTTGGATTTTGTTGTTTTAGAGGAATTATTGATGTTGGGAGTATTATTGGATCGTTCTATTGCTGTCTGTGATTTCAGATAGTTGAATTTATAGTCGTTATGCCGTCGGTTTGAGATTTTCGGATTTTAGGAATTGGAATTAAGTTTTTGAATGGTTTTGAATTGAACGGATTGATATTTGAATTGTTTATATCTCCGTTGATATTTGATTGAAGATCGTGGAGTTCAGAATTGGCAGATTTCGAATCGTCGCAGAACTGATCGAGGTTTGGTATCGAGTCGATCTCATTCTTGGAGTTGAGTTGTATGTATTTTTATTGGAATTCTTGTTATTGTAGCTTGATCGAGACTTGTCGGATTTCAGCTACATCAAATCGTGGAAAGAGGTATAAGATGACATTGGATGGAATGGGATGATTAACTCGAATCCGGATTGATTCGAGTGTCTTAAAGGAATCACATACTTGCATGTTTTGATGAATTATTTGAAATTTATAATTGAATGCATTACGATTTGATATGCATTCATATTGATCCAATCGATTTGTTTCATGATTGATTAGATGTTCTGGGGGTTATAGTCGAGTGGCACTAGAAGGCGATGTACTACATTGGACGATCAACTCTCTATTGAATGCTCCAGAGTCTGGAGGATTAAAGTATACATCATCCACCTCGGAAGGGAAAGTGGGTGAGATGGTTGTGATATTGTATATCCTCGGGATCCCAATTTGAGAAAGAAATTCCTTTGATTACCTGATTGGATAACCTTGGAAACCAAAGACATGCATTGCATTTTATTGCATATCGAAATGAGTTATTGTTATTCATGTTATTGATACACTATGTGAAAGTGCATGTTATGTTGTTGATGTATTTTTTGATATTGCCTGGTTTGTCTCTTTTACTGAGAATTATATTCTCACCGGATTTATCCGGTTGTTGTCTTGTCTTTATATGTGTGCTTGACAACAGGTGGAACAGTTTCGAGTCAGAGGCAGCATGACTAGACTGGGATTGTGACGATAGAAGTGAGGGCTTGGTTTAGAAGTTTAACTTTGTTTTCAAACGTGTTGTACTTGTTGTATTTTGGTTGTAGAACTTAGAGTTGATGCATGTTCTACTAGATTGGTTTTTATACAACCTTAGAACTATCATGTATTGGATTTATGCATGTTGTATGTTGATATTTATGATTTGAGGTTGGAATTGGAATGTATGTTCTGCTGCTGAAGTTTTATTTTTCTGGAAAATAGCAGGGCACTGACCCCGTGCCTAGGTCCGGGTGAGGGTCCGTGTACCTGCGCATTTTTGAAATGTTCTGGACTTGTTCATGCACGGACCCAGTGCCTAGTTCCGTGCATGTGTCCGTGTGAGTTCGAACTAAGGCAATAACCTGGTGGTTTTGAAATGTTGGGCACGGACCCGGGCACGGAGTCTGTGCATTTTTATTTTCCGAAATTGGTTCTTGTGAAGTTTAATGCACGGACCCGGACACGGAGGGTGCACGGGATCCGTGCATGCCTTTTTATAAAAAAAAATTTACTTTACCTTTTGGTCTGGGCTTTCATTCGATTATTGTTTGTTTAGTACTTGATTAGATGATTAGAATCGGGTCCTCACAATAAGTGGTATCAGAGCGATAAGATCTTGGACTGAATTTAGAAGTGAGCGGGGTAGATCGAGTCCGCATGAATTTAATTCTCGCATGTGATTGAATTATTTAATTGATTATTTAAATTTCATGTGAGCATGCTTTATTATTCGGAAATTATTTGAATTACATGAGTATGTGATTTAAATTATAAAGCATGACTTACATGAGATACAAACTGTATTATTCCTGTTTAAATCCGGATTCCATCGAATTGCTTGAGTAATCAGAGCAGATGTTTTTGGACACCGAATGTTTGAAGAATGAGGTATTTGTGTCCTAATTTTCTTGAGTATCGGATTTGTCCCCTGGAAGAATTTTTGAACAGGAACCTACCAGCATCGAACCTCGATTGGATAGAGTAGTGCTGAGACTGATTAGGTAGATGTCACTTTGATCGATGGAATCTTTACTGATGAGGATTCAATCTTTTAACCCACCGACTCTGAAGAGTACTGAGAATGTCGTTGAATGTGTAAGATGATTAGAAGAAAGCGAGCAGATGTTTTGATTTTCGGGGATTCACCGATGACCGTCGAATTCGGTTAGCGATGTAACAACTTTAGGAGTTTGTTTAAGTTGGTGGATTTTGAAAGAAAGAGTTAGAGAATCAAGAGATCCTTTTCAGCCGAGGAGAAAGCAATTCAAGAAGTAGGGGAGCAGTTCTTTTAACTCCAACGGATCAAAACAGTTTGGTTCAGGACAGAGTTCTGAATTTTTCTTTCCGGAATGTTTTGCAACAATTGTGGAGGTCGACACCTCACTGAGCATTGTCTGGGAATTTATGGTAGTTGCTATATCTGCCATAAGACAGGACACTATGCTAGGAGATGTCCTCAACGAGGTACTGAGCAATCTTTGAATGTTCACTCTTTTCAGCCACATCAACAACAGAATCTAATGGGAGGTAATCAGAACTTGAATCAACCTCCGAGGCAGCAGGCCTCAGTCTTTGCTCTTATCGGAGATCAGACTCAGGCTGCACCTGACAACGATATAGCAGGTAACCGTTGATTTTGGTTTTCTGCTCTTATTCTGATAGGTTCTGTTTTGTTCCTTACTTCTTATTGAGGAATTTATTTTGATGCATCTCTGCCTGTTGAGCTTTTGGTTATTGTAGTTGATACTCTTCGTTTGAGAGTAGGAATGGTTTTCTTTGAGGTTAGTCAGGAATTTTGAACTTCGAATTGATGGGAATAAGATTGAATTGGGCAGTATGATACTTTTGTTATCAAATTTTTATTGTATTGTTTGTTTAGCTGCTTTAATTAGTACAGGGCAACCGTGTAAAATTTTCAGAAAGTTGTCAGAATCAGATCTTAGATGATAGAAGAGTGGGAATCCTTTGGTTAAAATTCTCGATTCTAGGATTTATTTGATATTTGTTCTGTCGAATGACCGTTTGTTACAGAAATATGCGGAGGAATTCTAGATGTTTACAATTGATGTCCTGAATTGTAACCCGATCTGGTTGATACACCAGTGGTTATAGATTGTTGGCGTTGTTCAAGATGAACTTGATTCCGATTCAACATTGAATTGAGCTCAGAATATCATCAACTGAGAATTCGTGAAGAAATATTACTTGGACCGCCTTCAGAATGAGGTTTGGCCGTTTTGATGTTGTCATGCCTTTTGAATTGACAAACGTTTCAGCAGTGTTCATGAATTTCAAAACCAAATCTTTCAGAGTTAGTTAGTTGAATTCATAACTGTTCTTATCGATGATTTCTTATCCATTCGGATCGAGAGTTGTACTGATCATGCAGAGCCTTGAGAATCGTTTTACAGATTGGCGTGCCGAGCAATTTTATGCTATTCTTTCGACGTCCTTATCGGAGATTTGAAGATTTATGAGTTCTAATCCGGATTCTTCGAGGAATTTGTATCATTTGTGGAACCGAGTACTCAGCAGAATATGTTCTTCTATCTGGACTTCATCTTAAGAGACCAGTTCTTATTGATCTGAAGAAGAGATTGATCAGCGCTTCAGTATTATTTATTCTTTTGTATTGATAACCTTATGGTGCTTTGCACTTCTTCTTATTGAGATTTGGGCATATTCTTGTTCAGAAGAATCATTTATTAGCTTGAGTGCCGAGACAGCTGAAGACGCTTGAGACTCAATGTCTGATTCTGGATTTTGAGCTCGCAGCGATCTTATTGATTGGAAGATCTGTCATCGTTTCTTTCTTATAAGGAGATTTTTGTAATATTTTTGATCTTGAAGAATAGAGTATTTGTTTCGCTGACTGAACCGTTGGTAGGAGAAAAAAGATGAGGATTAGATATACGGAGGAACTTCTGATTTGTAACCTGATTCTATCTGAGGAAATTGAATGCAACAGTCGATACTCTGAGCCGAAAGGTCTGTTCTTATTTTATCTACTATCGGTATTTCCCCTTGATTGATGATTGCTGCACTTTCGAATTAGAATTCGAAGCTGATAGGAGGTCTCTCAGCATTTTTCTTTCAAGCCAATTCAGAGTTGTTTGAAGAGGTCAAGATCGGACAGAAATTTGTTGGGATTTATCAGAGTTCGAGGAAAGAAAGTCAGAACTGAACCAGTCTAAGATTTAGTTGGTGTTAGTGCTTTATTTGATATCAAGCTTATTGTTGTGCCAGATGTTTCTGATGGAGACAGCTTAACTTGAGATTGACACAATGTAATCTATTTCAACATTCTTTCAGATGATCGAAAGGTATACGATAATTGCAGAGTCAGTTCTGGTAGAAGCAGAGGAAGAACGATGTTCGAAGTGTATCCCTATGTTCTAAACTGTCTGCAGTTGATAGCGGAAAGAGAAAGACCCGATGGTCTGTAGTACAGTGTATTCTGGTTCAGAATGGGATAGAGATCGTGTTTCGATGTATTCATCACGAGATTACTATGATCAGTCTGAGTTTGAGTTGCTATCCGAATATGATTGGACGATTGATGAAATATATTACTGTTTTTCTTACAGTATGATCCTCAGACATGTTCAGATGATAGATATTCTGCCATAACCTTGTCAGATTGTTCGGTTTGCCGAATTTGGATCATTTTTAGACAGAGATCCTTGATTTACTCTTCCTTTTGGCATAGTCTTCGAAGTTACTTTTGTCATTCGATTCATCTGAGTACAGTTTATCATCCTCAAAACAACGGACAGTCAGAACAGACGATTTGGATTTATGCTGAGCTGTAGTGCTGGGCCGGCCCAATATCTGAATAGCCTGATTGGGCTAGGTGAGGGTGAGCGGTTCATGCCATCTCTTAAGATCAATTATTACCAGACTTGGTAAATCATGGTACCGATCCTGAAGGTTCATGGTTCGAATTAGAGGAAGATTTGAAACTCCCTGATTCCGGGAGGAGAAGATCTTGAGTATGGTGTTTGATTCTTGTACTAGCTAATGAGTGTCGCTAACTCCTATGAGTTCTTGTACAACAACAGCTAATAGATGATTTTCTGGATGGCATCCTTTGATGAGTTGTACGAACAGAAATGAAAAATCTCAATCGAATTGAGATGATTTTTTTTCTGAGTCACCTGATTTGGGACCAGATTTGTTTCGAGGTTGAATGGACAGATGAAGATTGTCTGTCGAGAATGAAGACGATTTGGATGGAACAAGTCGAAGTATTCGAATTTTAGATGCAGACTTCCGTATTTTGATCGGAAAGATCGAATATTTCTGAAGATTTCGACTTTCAGAGGATTCGTCAGATATGAGGAGAGATAGAGAAATCATCTTCGAGATGGACCGATTCTTAGGGGATTTTGAAGAAGATGGGCATTCTTGCCTTTAGACGTGCGTTTGTTCCGTCTCTTTCTCAATCATGCTCAATTCTCAATCATTAACACATCATAAAAATATTTCATGTATGCATGCACTTAAAATATGTCCGTAATTTATATTTAATTAATTTTCATAATAAATATATTTATACTTAAAATAAACTTCAAGCATAAAATAAATTAAATATATATTCCGGACTTAGTTATTTTCCATGGGATTTTCCAGACTGCTTACTTAAACTTAAGCCCATAAATTCCTAGACTGGCTCATTAACTTAATTTAAGCTCAAACATTATAATTAAACCCAAATAACAAATTTAAGCCCAATATTAAACTCTTGGCATATTAACTAGCCGAAGCCCAATTAATCACTGATTGACCTAAATAATCACAGACTGACCCAATAATTCTCATTGGCTCCCAAGCCCATGAAGATTATTGAACTCACTTAAATAAATATTTATGCCCCAAAATAAATTAATTAAGAGCCCAATAAATTTATAATAATCAATTTAGCTCATTAAAACTCTTAAACTAATAAATGACTTCAAATAAAAATACTCGAGCCCGACTAATACAACCCGGACCCGGACTCGAACCCAACTAACTTGACCCAACATATTTTAGACCCAACCCGGACCCAAGACACAATCCCGGACCGCCTAATAATCTCATACCCGTAACCCTAACCATGAATTCTATCTTCTTTCTTCTCTAAACCTGTGCACAGCTGAGTGGCTCCACCAAAAATGTTTGTGCCGCCTACTCAGGCCACCTATGTCCGTCAAACCACCACCCAAACTTAGCCAACATCAATATGGTTCTAACCCAACAAATTTGACCTCAAACCAAGTCTTGTAGTTGGAGAACGAACAAAAACATTACAAGCCTTGTTTCTGCTCGCGCGCAGAACGCAAGAACAGATTTCCGGCCGTTCGGCCTGCTAGCTCCGGCCACCACCAGCCGTAAAAATACCTGTAATACCTTTCGCAATGTCTTAGGGTTCTAAACCAACTAGAATCAACCTAAAACTCGCCTTGAGGAGCAAGAACGAGCCAATCTCCCAAGACTGCTCATTTTGCTTCCACCTGCGACCAGCTAGCTTTTTTGCCCAAACCAGCAACCAAGCCACTGAACCAGCAACACTAACATGACCCTAAGGACCCTAATACACGCCCCTACCCGCATGACAGCAGCTGGAACCGTCCCCTTGCATGAAAACGTGACCATGCACATGTAATTCAAGCAAAAGCATGAGATATGCATGTTCTAACCATGGATCTTTAAGATTTTTTTTTAAAAAAATATTAGCAACCATCAATGAAATCTGACATAAACAAAATTACATAGCTTATATGGTGTCAAATAAGAGAATTCAACAT